>NW_025334738.1:0-184049 GCF_014858855.1 Bufo gargarizans | reverse complement strand
CAGTGCATTCTATGTCTTCCACCGCTGGGGAAGGGCCAGGTGGATGCCCTTGGGAAACCCTGCCAGCGGAGTCTTCAAACAGCATAAGAGACTGCTGCATAACTTGAGGCTCAGACAGTTTCCCTGATATGCATGGGGGTGATGTGACAGACTGATGGGCTTGGTTTTCAGGCGCCATCTGTGCGCTTTCTGCAGAAGACTGGGTGGGAGATAATGTGAACGTGCTGGATCCACTGTCGGCCACCCAATTGACTAATGCCTGTACCTGCTCAGGCCTTACCATCCTTAGAACGGCATTGGGCCCCACCAAATATCGCTGTAAATTATGGCGGCTACTGGGACCTGAGGTAGTTGGTACACTAGGACGTGTGACTGTGGCAGAACGGCCACGTCCTCTCCCAGCACCAGAGGGTCCACTAACACCACTACAACCATGTCCGCGTCCGCATCCCTTACTAGATGTTTTCCTCATTGTTACCGTTCACCACAATAAGAAAAAAATTATTTGGCCCAATGTATTGAATTCAAATTCAGGCCTTTTTTTACAGACACCTAACACTATCTGGCTATCTATTTAGGTACCGTATTACACTAATAAAGGCACAGCAGTAACGACAGATTTAGCTGAATATAAATTTGAGGCCTAGTATTTAGGCGCTGGATGACAGGTATACGTTTACGGACAGAATTAGACTTGGAATTGCACAATAGCGTGTGAAGTTATTGAGAATAACCCTATCTGCACCGTGAATCTTATATATCCTTTTAGGGATAGATTTAAAGTAGGTCTGATACAGCAGAAACCACTAAATTAGGAAATTGCTAAATTGGGAATTGTATTTCAACCCAGAACAAAAACTGTGCTTTGACGGACACTAAATAACTTGACCAGCCACAGCAATAACCACAGATTTAGATGAATGTAAACTTGAGGCCTATTATTTAGGCGCTGGGTGACAGGTATACGTTTACAGACAGAATTAGACTTGGAATTGCACAGTAGCGTGTGTGTGAAGTTATTGAGAATGACCCTTTCTGCACCTTGAATCTTATATACCCTTTTACTGAATAGATTTAAAATAGCCCTGATACAGCAGAATCCACTAATTTAGGAAATTGCTAAGTTGGGAATTGTATTTCAACCCTGAACAAAAATATATCCTTTGCCAGACAGCAGACAGTATTACAATTGGCTGGCCACAGCTGAAACACCAGATTTAGGGTACTGCTATTTTGGCAATTGTATTTCACCCCTCAATAAAATAGCAAGCACAGCCAAGCCCCTGATGTAGGATATAGCCAAAAAATAACCACACTATTGATGGTTAAATGCACTTGGTGACAGCTTGCCCCTGATGTAGGATATAGCCAAAAAATAACCACACTATTGAGGGTTAAATGCACTTGGTGACAGCTTGACCCTGATGTAGGATATAGCCAAAGAACAACCACACTATTAATGGTTAAATGCACTTGGTGACAGGCTCAGCTTGCCCCTGATGTAGTGTATGGCCAAAAAATAACCACACTATTGATGGTTAAATGCACTTGGTGTGACAGCTTGACCCTGATGTAGGATATAGCCAAAAAACAACCACACTATTGAGGGTTAAATGCACTTGGTGACGGGCGCAGCTTGCCCCTGATGTAGTATATGGCCAAAAAATGAACAGACTATTGCTGGTTAAATGCACTTGGTGTGACAGCTTGACCAACCACACTACTGAGGGTTAAATGCACTTGGTGACGGGCGCAGCTTGCCCCTGATGTAGTATATGGCCAAAAAATGAACAGACTATTGCTGGTTAAATGCACTTGGTGTGACAGCTTGACCAACCACACTACTGAGGGTTAAATGCACTTGGTGACGGGCGCAGCTTGCCCCTGATTTAGTATATGGCCAAAAAATGAACAGACTATTGCTGGTTAAATGCACTTGGTGTGACAGCTTGACCAACCACACTACTGAGGGTTAAATGCACTTGGTGACGGGTGCAGCTTGCCCCTGATGTAGTATATGGCCAAAAAATAAACAGACTATTGCTGGTTAAATGCACTTGGTGTCACAGCTTGACCAACCACACTACTGAGGGTTAAATGCACTTGGTGACGGGCGCAGCTTGCCCCTGATGTAGTATATGGCCAAAAAATGAACAGACTATTGCTGGTTAAATGCACTTGGTGTGACAGCTTGACCAACCACACTACTGAGGGTTAAATGCACTTGGTGACGGGCGCAGCTTGCCCCTGATGTAGTATATGGCCAAAAAATTAACAGACTATTGCTGGTTAAATGCACTTGGTGTGACAGCTTGACCAACCACACTACTGAGGGTTAAATGCACTTGGTGTCGGGCGCAGCTTGCCCCTGATGTAGTATATGGCCAAAAAATAAACAGACTATTGCTGGTTAAATGCACTTGGTGTGACAGCTTCACCCTGATGTAGGCTTTAGCCAAAAAACAACCACACCATTGAGGGTTAAATGCACTTGGTGACAGGCGCAGCTTGCCCCTGATGTAGTATATGGCCAAAAAATGAACAGACTATTGCTGGTTAAATGCACTTGGTGTGACAGCTTGACCAACCACACTACTGAGGGTTAAATGCACTTGGTGACGGGCGCAGCTTGCCTCTGATGTAGTATATGGCCAAAAAATGAACAGACTATTTCTGGTTAAATGCACTTGGTGTGACAGCTTGACCAACCACACTACTGAGGGTTAAATGCACTTGGTGACGGGCGCAGCTTGCCCCTGATGTAGTATATGGCCAAAAAATAAACAGACTATTGCTGGTTAAATGCACTTGGTGTGACAGCTTCACCCTGATGTAGGCTTTAGCCAAAAAAACAACCACACCATTGAGGGTTAAATGCACTTGGTGACAGCTTGCCCTGATGTAGTATATGGCCAAAAAATAACCAGACTATTGATGGTTAAATGCACTTGGTGTGACAGCTTCACCCTGATGTAGGCTTTAGCCAAAAAAACAACCACACCATTGAGGGTTAAATGCACTTGGTCGCAGCTTGTGCTGGCGCACCACAAGACACAAAGTGGCCGCCGATCACCCCAGAAATAAGTGACTGACAAACGGTCAGGGCAGCCTAAAAACAGTGAGCAATTGAATTTCAGCAGCTCAATGATGCACAGCTGCAGATCGATCGATTAATCAAGTCCTTTGGAGGAGTTAATCTGCCTAATCTCGCCCTACTGTCGCAGCCGCAACCTCTCCCTACGCTAATCAGAGCAGAGTGACGGGCGGCGCTATGTGACTCCAGCTTAAATAGAGGCTGGGTCACATGGTGCTCTGGCCAATCACAGCCATGCCAATAGTAGGCATGGCTGTGACGGCCTCTTGGGGCAAGTAGTATGACGCTTGTTTATTGGCTGCTTTGCAGCCTTTCAAAAAGCGCCAAGAAAGCGTCACAAAAGCGCCAAGAAAGCGTCGAACACCGAACCCGAACCGGGACTTTTACGAAAATGTCCGGGTTTGGGTCCGTGTCACGGACACCCCAAAATTCGGTACGAACCCGAACTATACAGTTCGAGTTCGCTCATCCCTAAGGAACAGAGGTAAGCGACCAAGGTCAGGAGTTTCAGTATCCTCTAACTCCTCTTCAGCTCTTTGAGTTGACTGTCCTACTGGAACTCGAGAGAGTGCATCGGCGTTGCCGTTCTCCCTACCGGACCGGAACTTGATGCAGTATTTGTACTTAGAAAGGCGGGCCAACCATCTTTGCTCGAGTGCACTGAGCTTGGCATTCTCCAGGTGTGCCAATGGGTTGTTGTCCATCATCACGGTCACTTCTGCACCAGTCAGGTATTCTACAAACCTTTCGGTCATGGCCCACACCAGTGCCTATAGTTCCAGTTTAAAGAAGCTATAGTTATCAGGGTTGCGTTCTGACTCTCTTAGGGACCGGCTCCCATAGGCGATGACTCTCTCCCGTCCATCCTGGACTTGGGACAAGATGGCCCCCAGACCATGTAGGCTTCCATCAGTATACAGCAGGAATGGGGTATCAAACTGCGCGTAAGCCAGGATCGGGGCATTGGTCAGCGCCTCTTTCACCTCTTCAAAGGCCTCTTGTTGCCGGGGCCCCCAATTGATGGGGCGTTTCTTCGGGCCCCCAGCCGTGCCTCTTAGCAACTTGTTTAACGAGCCCACCAGATGAGCGAATTTGGGTATAAACCTCCTGTAGTAGCCGGCCAGTCCCTTGAACGCCCGTACCTCCCGTAGAATACTTGGCCAGGGCCACTTCTGAACGACCTCCACCTTGCTGGGGGCCGGTTTTACCCCCTCCTGAGTGAATACATGTCCTAAGTACTCTATCTGCTGTCGGACCAGCTAGCATTTTTTTGGCTTGATCTTGAGCCCATGGTCTCGTAGCCATCCCAAGACTTGTTGCAGCTTCTGGTTGTGATCTTCAAAGGAATCCCCGAACACTACTATGTCATCCAGGTAGATCAATACTGATTCGAAGTTAAGGTCCCCCAGACAGTGTTCCATAAATCACTGGAATGTCCCCGGAGCATTGGAGAGGCCGATGGGCATCCGGTTGAACTCGTAGAGTCCCATAGGTAGAATGAAGGCCGTCTTGGCTTTGTCCTTCTTGGTCACCGGCACCTGCCAGTACCCACTAGCCAGGTCAAGAGTTGAGAAGAACTTTGCTTGGCTTAGGGCTGATAATGACTCCTCAATCCACGGAAGGGGGTAGGCATCCCGGACGGTCTGAGCATTTAGCTTCCGATAATCCACGCAGAACCAGAGACTCCCGTCTTTCTTCCACACCAAGACTACTGGAGCAGCCCACGGACTTTGACTCTCCTGGATCACCCGGTTCTACAAAATGCTGGCCACCATATCTTTCACCTCCTGATACATCTTAGGTGGGATCTGCCGGTAGCGTTCCCTGATCGGCGCAGTATCGCCGGTTGGGATTTCATGTTCGATGGCAGTAGCACACCCAAAGTCCTCATCATGTCTTGAGAAGACCTCCTGAAATTCCCAAAGGGTGTCTTTCAGCAGCTTTTGTTCCCCCGGGGTCAGGGTTCTGCAGTCCACCCCCATGATCACTCGACCGTTCCACTCCGCTGTCGGGGTTTCCCTTGAATGGATCTCCACAGCATAGGTCCAGGCTGATCTCCTATCCGGCTGCAGCGTAAAGCCCCTTCGTCGAGCGATACCCCCTTCGGACACATAAACTTTGGCCAGCAGGGTGTTTGCGGGGACGGTTAACTCGCAGTCCTCAACATTACAGCAGCGTATAGGCACACATCCGTCTTTCACAACAGCAAAGGCCCGGGCTACCAGTGGGCGAATCTGCGTTTCTTCTTGATAAGCGGGCTCGATCAGGACCTCCAGTCCATTCAGTAGTCGCTGGCAGCATCAATATTCGCTCCTGTCGAGGTGGGATCTTCAACGGAGTCCTCCGTAGCACCTCACGTCTCCAATGACCTGTCCGGACAGGTTACTCTTTTGCAGGCTACAGCTCCTCACCATTTGTTGTAAGACCTTCTGGGTAGGCCTGTGTGCGGTGGCCCGTTGCCAGTACTTCGGCCCTTCCTTGGCATAGAGTTGATAGTCTAGGTCTCTCTGTGTATTCATGCCCAGGGTCACGTCCATTCCTTTCCGGGACGAATGGTCCACCAGCACGACCCCTTTCTTGCCAATGTCTTGCCCAAACAGTCGGACCCGCATTCAGACTATCCCTCGAACATCCATCTCTCTATTATCGGCAGCCGTCAGCCTGATGACGCTCCCATCTTCAGGCTCCATCATATGCCCGAAGTGCCTCTCGAAGAACCCCAGAGACATCAGGGTACATTCTGACCCTGTATTAACTAGGCAGCAGACCTTTCGGCCTTCCAACTTGGCCTCTAATACGGGGCTGCTGGCATACAGATCACGTTCTTCACGCAGAGGGCTTAACTTGTGGTGCACTGCCGCAGGACGCCCAGCTACTGCAGCGGTCAGAAGTTTAATGTCGGCTCAGACGCTTCCTGTTCTGGGAACTCTCTGGCCATATGGCCGTACTTTCGGCTAGCCCAACAGAGGGGCCCTCTTCTGACCGGCCCTCTCACCGGGGTTGTTCTGGGTGGGGTGCCACGAGGTGCAGGGACCGTTTCCAGTGGCCGGGACGGTTCTGCCTTCATCTGGGACACTTCCAGCCGAAGCTCTTTCAATTTCGCCCACAGGGTCTGGACCACATCCTTTAAGGACTCCGATTCTTCAGACCCCGGCCGGTCCCTTGTAACATGCGTGCTATTCACCACTATCACTGCCGCAGGTATGGGCTCTTCCTCTCTCTCTACGGCGGCTAAGTAGACGCTGTAGAATGTTATATCAGCCATTGTTCGGTTCATCTCTTGTAATTTATCTTGTAAGAATGTATTGGAGAGCCCCACTATGAACTGATCTCGTAGAAGCCGGTCCACCTCCCGGAAGGAGCCCATGGCCTCAGGGTCTCGTCGTTGTATCTCATTCAACGTCTCCTGTAGAGCATTAGAGATGTAAACCTCCTGGCACTCTGGAGGGTTGCTGCTTGGAGTCGGGTTCCCGCCCCACGTAGAAAATAAAATTGAAAACTCCAGCACTGTGCGTTTGCGTCAAAGAATTTTTCGCTTATTAGAAAATGCGGCGTCGTGATGTGACGTTTCGGCCACTTTGGCCTTTATCGAACTGTGTGACAAAACAACAATCATGTCAGGTATCCAACACATGGTGTACAAAATATCTATAGTAAATACAGGATAATAGGGAACACATATGTCCCACAAATCAATTCAACATATTGCAATCCAGAACATGTTAATTAGGAAAATTGTACAAGAAAGAGAGAAAAGCACATTAGAGGGAAAAGAAAAAAGGAAA
This sequence comes from Bufo gargarizans, assembly GCF_014858855.1. Taxonomy (NCBI): domain Eukaryota; kingdom Metazoa; phylum Chordata; class Amphibia; order Anura; family Bufonidae; genus Bufo; species Bufo gargarizans. Next base: position 177,170 of record NW_025334738.1, on the reverse strand, counting down.
AAAATTCAAGTCGGTATTCCCAGTGATCAGGGTCTATATGAGTCTTGAGTCAAGGAAGCCTGGGAGGACGACCATGATGTGTAACAGTTAAGGACAACTATTGTATATAGAAATCCAATACTATCTACTTGCTATGTCGCATCAGGGACAGTGGGAAAAAGCTGTTAACAAAATACATGAGGCACAGGGTGGTCTGTTGTATCGGTACTCATAGAGCTATGGGCCATGGTGGACAAATATATTAGCATTACTTCAATAAATCGCAATGTAATTGACAAAAGCGCTCTAGCTGTATCTGCCGCTGTCGGGAAGTATGTCAGTTGTAATTGCGCTATAAGATACTGATAGTGTGTATCCACACACTAGAATGGAGGTGCGCTGCGCTGTCTTTGAAATGCCCGCCTATATGTAGCAAGGGGGGGCGTGTACGTCCCCAAGCGGAAGGCCAGAAACTGTTTTCCGGTCGGGAGGTGATGCGTTCCACTTGTTGTGTGTCACGCATCACCAGGCTGGGGCGGATGTGACGTGGTGCACAATCGGAAGTACAATGCGTTCCATTCTAAACCAGAAGCGGTGCGTTCCACCGCTTGCGGTCCAAAACTGAGCCACTGTGAATAGTGTTAGTGTGAATACAGGGAGTGCAGAATTATTAGGCAAATGAGTATTTTGACCACATCATCCTCTTTATGCATGTTGTCTTACTCCAAGCTGTATAGGCTCGAAAGCCTACTACCAATTAAGCATATTAGGTGATGTGCATCTCTGTAATGAGAAGGGGTGTGGTCTAATGACATCAACACCCTATATCAGGTGTGTATAATTATTAGGCAACTTTCCTTTGGCAAAATGGGTCAAAAGAAGGACTTGACAGGCTCAGAAAAGTCAAAAATAGTGAGATATCTTGCAGAGGGATGCAGCACTCTTAAAATTGCAAAGCTTCTGAAGCGTGATCATCGAACAATCAAGCGTTTCATTCAAAATAGTCAACAGGGTCGCAAGAAGCGTGTGGAAAAACCAAGGCGCAAAATAACTGCCCATGAACTGAGAAAAGTCAAGCGTGCAGCTGCCAAGATGCCACTTGCCACCAGTTTGGCCATATTTCAGAGCTGCAACATCACTGGAGTGCCCAAAAGCACAAGGTGTGCAATACTCAGAGACATGGCCAAGGTAAGAAAGGCTGAAAGACGACCACCACTGAACAAGACACACAAGCTGAAACGTCAAGACTGGGCCAAGAAATATCTCAAGACTGATTTTTCTAAGGTTTTATGGACTGATGAAATGAGAGTGAGTCTCGATGGGCCAGATGGATGGGCCCGTGGCTGGATTGGTAAAGGGCAGAGAGCTCCAGTCCGACTCAGACGCCAGCAAGGTGGAGGTGGAGTACTGGTTTGGGCTGGTATCATCAAAGATGAGCTTGTGGGGCCTTTTCGGGTTGAGGATGGAGTCAAGCTCAACTCCCAGTCCTACTGCCAGTTTCTGGAAGACACCTTCTTCAAGCAGTGGTACAGGAAGAAGTCTGCATCCTTCAAGAAAAACATGATTTTCATGCAGGACAATGCTCCATCACACGCGTCCAAGTACTCCACAGCGTGGCTGGCAAGAAAGGGTATAAAAGAAGAAAATCTAATGACATGGCCTCCTTGTTCACCTGATCTGAACCCCATTGAGAACCTGTGGTCCATCATCAAATGTGAGATTTACAAGGAGGGAAAACAGTACACCTCTCTGAACAGTGTCTGGGAGGCTGTGGTTGCTGCTGCACGCAATGTTGATGGTGAACAGATCAAAACACTGACAGAATCCATGGATGGCAGGCTTTTGAGTGTCCTTGCAAAGAAAGGTGGCTATATTGGTCACTGATTTGTTTTTGTTTTGTTTTTGAATGTCAGAAATGTATATTTGTGAATGTTGAGATGTTATATTGGTTTCACTGGTAAAAATGAATAATTGAAATGGGTATATATTTGTTTTTTGTTAAGTTGCCTAATAATTATGCACAGTAATAGTCACCTGCACACACAGATATCCCCCTAAAATAGCTAAAACTAAAAACAAACTAAAAACTACTTCCAAAAATATTCAGCTTTGATATTAATGAGTTTTTTGGGTTCATTGAGAACATGGTTGTTGTTCAATAATAAAATTAATCCTCAAAAATACAACTTGCCTAATAATTCTGCACTCCCTGTATAATGGAATAACTAATAGCCTATATGTTGTGAAGTCTACATTGGAAATGTGTATTAATAATGGCCCAAGAATCAAGCTGGTGACTATGTCCGGATATGCAGAATGACCATATGGCGGGGGTATGTTATAATATAGGACATTCTTAATTCTCTTAGGAAGACTCTACAGCTATAGGAGGGTATCTACATTAATAAAAGGATATCAACTCGTAATCAAAACAGCCACATGTCATAGTCCCTATTGAGCCCCTTTGGTTCCAAGCAGTCCATTTTGTGGATCCAGAAGGCTTCATGTTTTTTTAATTGTGTAATCCGATCGTATCCCCTTCTGTGGGGTAGGATTTATTCGATAACCTGGTATTTGAGTTGTGCTAAATTATGACCAGCTGTTTCAAAGTGGGCAGGTACAGGAAAAAGAAGATTTTTGCGCCTAATTGAGGATTTATGCTGGCATATGCAATCACGGATTTTTTGGGTTGTTTCTCCTATATAAATTTTGCTGCATGGGAATTTTAACAGATAGACCACAAATGATGACTCGCATGTGAAGAAGCCCCTTATGGGAAAACTTTTTCCGGACTGGGGATGGTGGAAATGGGTGCCCTTGAGGACATTACTGCATTGTTGGCAATGAATACACGGAAAAGTCCCTGTCTCTGTTTAGGGATATTGTGCAATGGGCCGATATCTGCTTTGACTAAAAAGTCTCTTATGTTCTTAGGTCTGCGGTTGCATGCTAGAATGGGGTTTTTAAATTCTTGTACCAGGGGAAAGGTTTTCTGTAAGATGGACCAATGGTTTCTAATACTGTTCAATATTTTTTTGGTGGTGGGGTGATAAGTATGAACAAATGGTATACGGTTAAGGGCAGTTTTAGGTTTCCTGGGGGCAGTAGTGGTTTTATCTCTAAGGAGGTGCTCTGGATACCCTCTCTCCTTGAATCTATCTGCCATTTCGGTAAGACGGGTTTGTAATTGGTCACTGGATGTGACAATGCGTTTGATCCGCGTATATTGGGAGGTTGGAAGAGATTTTTTGGTGTTCAGTGAGTGTAAGCTTGTATAGTGTAATAAATTGTTGCGATCAGTAGGTTTGCGATATAGATCCGTGCAAAGGGTACCGGATGAGGTTTTTGTAACGGTCGTGTCTAGGAAACTAATTGAAGTAGTATTGGAGTGAATGGTGAATTGTAATTCACGGTATATGCTGTTGAGATAGTTATGGAAATCGGTCAAGGATTCCATGGAGCCCCTCCATATGCAAAAAATATCATCGATGTAGCGTTTCCAGGTGAGGACGTGTTCAGAAAAACGACTATCAGGGTAAATAAAGGATTCCTCAAAACCGGCCATATAGCAATTTGCATATGGAGGGGCCACATTAGACCCCATCGTGGTCCCCTGGCATTGTAAGTAAAAAGAATCTTCGAAAAGAAAAAAGTTATTGGTGAGGACGAGTTCTAGAATGTCCATATAGAAGGATATAGTGTCTGGATTGTGCAGATGGGCTGTGAGACATTTGGAGACGGCCTGTAATCCCTTAGGGTGTTGGATCGAGGTATATAGGCTGGAGACGTCCCAAGTAACCAGTAGTGTGTCCTGTGGTAGTGGTGGGAGGTTGCGAATTATGTGTAGGAAATCTGATGTGCCGAGTATGAATGATTTGGTCTGTTTGATCAATGGGGTCAGTGATTTTTCCAATAGAATGGAGAGTGGTGACAGGATGGAATTGGTTGAGGCCACGATTGGTAGTCCTGGGGGATTGTTGAGGTCTTTGTGGATTTTCGGTAATGTGTACAGAACTGGAATCACTGGATTATTATTTGACAAAAAAGTGACCGTGGCATTGTCAATGATGTTGAGCCTATGATATTGTTGTACGACCTTGTGAATCTGCAGTAAGTTTACGATAAATGGTGACATCATGTAGTTGGAGGTAAATTTCTGTCTTATACTGGCCTTTGGAGCATTAGCACTAATGCTCCCCCTTTATCTGCAGGTTTAATGATAAGGTATTTTCTTTTAAGTAGGGAGAAGAGTGCTTGTGTTTGGACGTTATTGAGATTATTTTGATATTTGTATTTACCCTGAATTGGGTCATGTCTTTTTGAACCAGGGAAATGAATGTCTCTATGGCCGGTTTGTTCTTGGGTGCCATATAGTGACTTTTGTTTCTTAGTCCCAAGTCCCCAATGGAAACTTGTGGGCTAGGATTACAAGAGATAGTCTTGTTGGGCTCCTGCTTTTCAGCAAAATGTGCTTTCAGGCGAATGTTCCTGTAAAGTCTGTTCAAGTCTAAATCCAATTGGAAGGTGTCCACTTGGTTAGACGGACAGAATGACAATCCCATCTGTAGGAGGGATATCTCCGCGGGTCCTAGTGTATGTGATGAAATGTTAACGACTAAAGACGGTACCTGAGATCTAGTTGTCATGTTGGCTGGTACACGTGACGTTGTTGCGGATCTTCCCCTACTTCTGCGTCGACCTCTGAAGAAATGTTGGGCGTAGGTATCCGGTTGGGTGTAGGGATCGCCTTCGGAGCCTGAATGTGATGAATCCCTTGACTGTGAGCGGTATCTGTATCGACTGTTCCTGGAGGCGGTGGGATCTGGCCACTTGTAGACCCTGTTGAGTCTGTAGTCCTCTGTATCACGTAAAAATGTGTTACGTTTTGTAGATTCGATTTCTTTCTTATGGTTTTGTAGAGTAGATTCGATCTTGGTCCGTAATTGCTGAAATTCATCCGCAGTGAGTTGATCCTCGATGGTCTTGACCTCTCCTTTTGTCTTGGCGATGGCTTCTTGAAGGTATGATAACGTTAAAGCTATAAGATCAAAAGAACATTTATTCAAAATGTGTTCGAATTTGTTACAAAATTCAGAGTTGTCCTTAACCCCTTAAGGACCAGGCTCATTTTCACCTTAAGGACCAGGCCATTTTTTGCAAATCTGACCAGTGTCACTTTAAGTGCTGATAACTTTAAAACGCTTTTACTTATACAGGCCATTCTGAGATTATTTTTTCGTCACATATTGTACTTCATGACACTGGTAAAATAAAGTCAAAAAAATTAATTTTTTTGCATAATAAAATACCTAATTTACCAAAAATTTGGAAAAATTAGCAAATATCAAAGTTTCAGTTTCTCTACTTCTGTAATACATAGTAATACCCCCAAAAATTGTGATGACTTTACATTCCCCATATGTCTACTTCATGTTTATAGCATTTTGGGAATGATATTTTATTTTTTGGGGATGTTACAAGGGTTAGAAGTTTAGAAGCAAATTTTGAAATTTTTCAGAAATCTTCAAAATCCCACTTTTTATGGACCAGTTCAGGTTTGAAGTCACTTTGTGAGGCTTAGATAATAGAAACCTCCCAAAAATGACCCCATTCTAGAAACTACACCCCTCAAGGTATTCAAAACTGTTTTTACAAACTTTTTTAACCCTTTAGGTCTTCCACAAGACTTCATGGCAAAAAGACATACATTTTAAGAATTTTGATTTTTGGGAAAATTTTCCAATATAATCAATTTTTTCCTGGAAAAAAACAAGGGTTAACTGCCAAACAAAACTCAAAATGGGTTGCCCTGCTTCTGTAGTTTGCAGAAATACCCCATATGTGGTCGTAAACTACTGTTTGGCCAAACGGGAGGACATAGAAGGAGGGGAACACCATATGGGTTTTGCAAGGCAGATTTTGCAGGACTGGTTTTGTTTATACCATGTTCCATTTCAAGCCCCCCCTTGTACCCCTAGAATAGAAATTGCAAAAAAGTGACTCCATCTAAGAAAGTACACCCCTCAAGGTATTCAAAACTGGGTTTACAAACTTTGTTAACCCTGTAGGTGTTCCACAAGAGTTAATGGCAGATGGAGAAACAATTTAGAAATTTCTATTTTTTGGAAAATTTTCAATTTTAACCCATTTTTTACAGCAATAAAGTAAGGGTTAACAGCCAAACAAAACTCAAAATGGGTTGCCCTGCTTCTGTAGTTTGCAGAAATACCCCATATGTGGTCGTAAACTACTGTTTGGCCAAACGGGAGGACATAGAAGGAGGGGAACACCATATGGGTTTTGCAAGGCAGATTTTGCAGGACTGGTTTTGTTTATACCATGTTCCATTTCAAGCCCCCCCTTGTACCCCTAGAATAGAAATTGCAAAAAAGTGACTCCATCTAAGAAAGTACACCCCTCAAGGTATTCAAAACTGGGTTTACAAACTTTGTTAACCCTGTAGGTGTTAATGGCAGATGGAGAAACAAGATGGAGAAACAAGACAGATGGAGAAACAAGAGTTAATGGCAGATGGAGAAACAATTTAGAAATTTCTATTTTTTGGAAAATTTTCAATTTTAACCCATTTTTTACAGCAATAAAGTAAGGGTTAACAGCCAAACAAAACTCAATATGGGTTGCCCTGATTCTGTAGTTTGCAGAAACACCCCACATGTGGCCGTAAACTACTGTACGGACACACGGTAGGGCGTAGAGGGAAAGGTGCGGCGTGTGGTTTTTGGAAAGCAGATTTTGCTGGACTAATTTATTTACACCATGTCCCATTTGAAGCCCCCCTGATGCACCCCTAGAGTAGAAACTCCATAAAAGTGACCCCATCTAAGAAACTACACCCCTCAAGGCATTCAAAACTGGTTTTACAAACTTTGTTAACCCTTTAGGTGTTCCACAAGAGTTATTGGCAAATGGAGATGAAATTCGAGAATTTACATTTTTTGCCAAATTTATTATTTGCTCCATTTTTTCCAGTAACAAAGCAAGGGTTAACAGCCAAACAAAAGTCTATATTTATTGCCCAGATTCTGTAGTTTGCAGAAAAACCCCCCATATGTGGCCGTAAACTACTGTACGGGCACACGGTAGGGCGTAGAGGGAAAGGTGCGGCGTGTGGCTTTTAGAAGGCAGATTTTGCTGGACTGGTTTATTTACACCATGTCCCATTTGAAGCCCCCGTAGAGTAGAAACTCCATAAAAGTGACCCCATCTAAGAAACTACACCCCTCAAGGCATTCAAAACTGGTTTTACAAACTTTGTTAACCCTTTAGGTGTTCCACAAGAGTTATTGGCAAATGGAGATGAAATTCGAGAATTTAAATTTTTTGCCAAATTTTTTATTTACTCCATTTTTTCCAGTAACAAAGCAAGGGTTAACAGCCAAACAAAAGTCTATATTTATTGCCCAGATTCTGTCGTTTGCAGAAACACCCCATATGTGGCCGTAAACTACTGTACGGGCACACAGTAGGGCGTAGAGGGAAAGGTGCGGCGTGTGGCTTTTAGAAGGCACATTTTGCTGGACTGGTTTATTTACACTATGTCCCATTTTTGACTCCAAAAAAGTGACCCCATTTTAGAAACTACGGGATAGGGTGGCAGTTTTGTTGGTACTATTTTAGGGTACATATGATTTTTGGTTGCTCTATATTACACTTTTTGTGAGGCAAAGTAACAAAAAATTGCTGTGTTGGCACCATTTTTATTTTTTGTTATTTACAACATTCATCTGACAGGTTGGATCATGTGGTACTTTTATAGAGCAGGTTGTCACGGACGCGACAATACCAAATATGACAACTTTTTTTGGTTGTTTGTTTCAGTTTTACATAACAAAGCATTTGAAAAAAAAAATGATTCTTTAGTGTCTCCACATTCTGAAAGCCATAGTTTTATTTATTTTTTGGGCGACTGTCTTGTGTAGGGGCTCATTTTTTTCGGGATGAGATGACTGTTTGATTGGCACTATTTTGGGGTGCATATGACTTTTTGATCGCTTGCTATTACACTTTTTGTGATCTAAGGTGACAAAAAAATAGCTTTTTTTACACCGTTTTTATTTTTTATATTTTACGGTATTCACCTGAGGGGTTAGATCATGTGATATTTTTATAGAGCAGGTTATTACGGACGCAGTGATACCTAATATATATACTTTTTTTTTATTTATGTCAGTTTTACACAATGATTTCATTTTTGAAACAAAAAAAATCATGTTTTAGTGTCTCCATAGACTGAGAGCCATTGTTTTTTCAGTTTTTGGGCGATTATCTTAGGTAGGGTCTCATTTTTTGCGGGATAAGATTACGGTTTGATTGGCACTATTTTGGGGTGCGTATGACTTTTTGATCGCTTGCTATTACACTTTTTGTGATCTAAGGTGACAAAAAATGGCTTTTTTTACACAGTTTTTATTTTTTATTTTTTACGGTATTCACCTGAGGGGTTAGATCATGTGATATTGTTATAGAGCAGGTTATTACGGACGCAGTGATACCTAATATATATACTTTTTTTTATTTGTCAGTTTTACACAATGATTTCATTTTTGAAACAAAAAAAATCATGTTTTAGTGTCTCCATAGTCTGAGAGCCATAGTTTTTTCAGTTTTTGGGCGATTATCTTGGGTAGGGTATGATTTTTGCGGGATGAGATGGCGGTTTGATTGGCACTATTTTGGGGGTGCGTATGACTTTTTGATCGCTTGCTACTACACTTTTTGTGATGTAAGATGACAAAAAATGGCTTTTTTTACACCGTTTTTTTATTTTTTTTTTTACGGTATTCACCTGAGGGATTAGGTCATGTGATATTTTTATAGAGAAGGTTAATACGGACGCGTCAATACCCAATATATAAATATTTTTTTTATTTATTTAAGTTTTACACAATGATTTCATTAAAAAAAAAAAAAAAAATGTTTTAGTGTCTTCATAGTCTGAGAGCCATAGTTTTTTCAGTTTTTGGGCGATTGTACTATGTAGGGGCTCATTTTTTGTGGGATGAGGTGATGGTTAGATTGGTACTATTTTGGGGGGCATACGCCGTTTTGATCGCTTGGTGTTGCACGTTTAGTGATGTAAGTTGACAAAAATGGCTTTTTTATACACAGTTTTTATTTTTTATTTTTTATGGTGCCTATCGGATGGGGTGGATCATGTAATATATTTATAGAGCCGTTCGTTACGGACGCAGCGATACCTAATATGTGTGTTTTTTCATTTTTTTTCAATTTTTTATTAGAAAATCAGGGGAATGGGGCTTTTTTTTTTTTTTTTACTTGAAACTTTTTTTTTTTATTCCAAACACTTTTTTTTTTTAACTTTTTTTTAACTTTATTTCTATCCCACTCTGATCCCCTCTGCAATGCATTACAATACATCTGTATTGTAATGCATTGCCTGTTAGTGTATGACACTGAGTCATACACTAACTGGTTGCCTAGGAGACCCAGCCTGAGGCTGGATCTCCTCGGCTCCCGTAGAAGGCAGTTCCCGATGCCGTGCAGGGCATTGGGCAGCCTCTGCACGGCATCGGGCTGCCTTGTCACGCATCGGGTCCCCGCCACAGCAGCGCGGGGACTCGATGCGATCACTCACCTGCCGCAAACAACTTCTATGTCGCGGTCCGCGCGGACCGCGGCATAGAAAGGGTTAATCCGCCGGCATCGCTGTAAACAGCGATGCCGGCGGATACAGCAGGGCCCGGCTACCAGGGACTGCCGGACCCCTGCAGTGATCGGGTGCGCACCGCTCCGGTGCCCGCCCGATCATCCTGCCGTACATGTAAGGCGGAATGCATTCTGGCAATGCATCCCCCGCCGTACATGTACGGCGTTCTGCGCTAAGGGGTTAAAGAAGTCTGGTGCGAATTCTTAGACCACGAGGGATTCTTTGGACAGACAGATACAGCTAGAGCGCTTTTGCCAATTACATTGCGATTTATTGAAGTAGTGCTAATATATTTGTCCACCATGGCCCATAGCTCTATGAGTACCGATACAACAGACCACCTTGTGCCTCATGTATTTTGTTAACAGCTTTTTCCCACTGTCCCTGATGCGACATAGCAAGTAGATAGTATTGGATTTCTATATATAATAGTTGTCCTTAACTGTTACACATCATGGTCGTCCTCCCAGGCTTCCTTGACTCAAGACTCATATAGACCCTGATCACTGGGAATACCGACTTGAATTTTTCTCCTTTTTTCTTTTCCCTCTAATGTGCTTTTCTCTCTTTCTTGTACAATTTTCCTAATTAACATGTTCTGGATTGCAATATGTTGAATTGATTTGTGGGACATATGTGTTCCCTATTATCCTGTATTTACTATAGATATTTTGTACACCATGTGTTGGATACCTGACATGATTGTAATTATCACCCTCCCTTTGTATTGTTTTGTCACATAGTTTGATAAAGGCCAAAGTGGCCGAAACGTCACATCACGACGCCGCATTTTCTAATAAACGAAAAATTCTTTGACGCAAACGCACAGTGCTGGAGTTTTCAATTTTATTTCCTGTAGAGCATTGGAATATTGCATCAGGGTCTCGCCCTCTCACTGGGGTCGGTTAAAGAAGTGACTCCGTAACTGTACCACTTTGGCCCGTCCCCCTTGGGCTCTCTCTAAAAGGGAGAATATCTTCTCTAGGGTATCTCTCTCGGAGTCATGCCTTACCATCGTCCGCCTGACGTCACCCTCTAGGGCTCCCAACGCAACCTCGGCCCGCAGTTCGGGGGTCAGGTTACACATTTTAACCGCACTTCGCACCCTTTCAGTCCAGTCCTGCAATGTCATGTTTCTACCGTCATACTTTGGCAGATGACGCAGCAGTGCCCCTACAGGGATGTATCCTACTGGGGTAGCCATATTGTTGGGGGAAAGCTGGACTTGCGCCTGTACACCCTGGGCTGGGTCCTGATCCGGCACCACTGGCGCCGGGGGACGGTCTCCCGCCGCGTTCCCGTCCATAACGGTCGCTGAATCCTGCCGACTACGCCAAGTTGTAAGGCTAGTTTCACACTTGCGGCAGGACGGATCCGACATGCTGTTCACCATGTCGGATCCGTCCTGCGGCTATTTCGCCGTGCCCGCGGACCGCCGCTCCGTCCCCATTGACTATAATGGGGACGGGGGCAGAGCTCCAGCGCAGCACGGCGGTGCACGGAGAAAGCCGCCAGACTAAAAAGCCTGACATGCAGTAATTTTTAGTCCGGCGGCTTTCTCCGTGCACCGCCGTGCTGCGCCGGAGCTCCGCCCCCGTCCCCATTATAGTCAATGGGGACGGAGCGGCGGTCCGCGGGCACGGCGAAATAGCCGCAGGACGGATCCGACATGGTGAACAGCATGTCGGATCCGTCCTGCCGCAAGTGTGAAAGTACCCTAAGCTGTGTACCGGGGTGGGCTCCCCAGGATACAGCGAAGTCACAGACAAGGAAAGCGACACTGACACCAGCTTAATATGCAAGAACAGAAACTTTACTTAGGCAAAAAGTATTAACACAAGTATAACCAAAACAATACAAACATGCATAGAAAAAACTATATCCCGGACCCACAGTCACTGTCCCTGCCCACTGGACAGGCCTAGCCGATGGCGGACACAGCAGAGTTGTGCTGTCCCGCTACAGAGGACACCCCTAGCCGGTGGCAGATGCAGCAGAGCCTGCAAGTCAATAACTGCGCTGCAGTCCAGTACAGTAAAGCCTATCAAACTATATAATCCTAACTAACTAATGCGAGGCCTAGGTTAGTCTCTATTACTTCAGGCGCCACACAATATATTACAATCAGTAACCAGGTGTACTGACCTGCGTCCATTCTGGGCCCGAGGATGCAGCTTACCCGAGATAGCCACCAACCTCTCAGCAACCGTGCGGTCTTGCTTGATGATGAGGCCTTCTGTCCACACACTAAACTGGTCTTCCTGGGACAACCTCTCTTTCAAAAGAGCTGGATTCAGTAAGGGTATAACAGCTACTCTCCTTCCTTTGAGTGTCCATTAACTGCCGGACACCTGCAAGCCGGGATGGAATCGGATTTAGTCCCTCACAGCACAATCCTTCCACCATGTCAAATCAACACTTCCTGGTTCACTCACTAGCAGCAGCATGAGTCATCAACTACTTTACATATGCAAATCCCAGAGTGTGCTGGTTTAAGCTGCAAAACAGTGGCCTCTAGTGCCCGGAATGCCAAATGACAGTTTAAGTACAAACATTATGCAGAAATAGCTGTTTCACAATCTCACATATGTCGCAGTGGCACTGCCTCCGGGTACCGAGTGGCGTAGTCCAGGAAGACCAAGATGTGTTGGTGTCCTCTAGTGGACTTCGGTACTGGGCCTACGAGGTCCATGGCGATTCGCTCAAACGGCACCTCAATGATCGCGAGAGGTACAAAGGGACTGCGAAAAAGGTGCTGGGGGCTAGTTGCCTGGCAGGTTGGGCAAGATTTACAGAATTCTTCCACCTCCCTATACACACTGTGCCAATAAAACCATTGTAGTATTCAGTCCTGTGTCTTCTGCATTCCCAGATGACCCCCGAGAACATGTTGGTGGGCTAACTGTAACACGAGTTTGCGATAAGCCTGGGGCACCACCAACTGTTCAATGGATTCACCTTGCATCTGGTTTACCAGGTACAACATCTCCTGATGTTGTTGTGGTTCACCATCTACTATTAATACATTTTCCCAGGCTCGGGAGAGGGTTGGGTCAAGGTGTTGGGCGGTACCAAAATTATCCCCGGAGACATTGAGGTCTGCCAATTCCGGACCCGGCGGCAAATCCTTCACGTCTCCCACATCACACTTAGTGGGGTTGTCTCCCCCTCTTCCACCAAAGTGGCGGTCACCCCTACTGCTGGCCCTTCGAACTCAGGTTCCCAGGGTTCTGGTCTCCCCCCTGAGCTGGGCCACTCTGCTAGGGTCACATCTGTCTCCCGGGTATCGGTAACTTTCGTATCCGGCAATAGTGTCGGGAAACCGAGGAAGTCTCTCCCAATTATTAGTTCATAGTTCAACTTTGTGGCGACGGCCACCTCATGAGTCCACGTGACGGCCACCGTGGATAGTGACACCAGGGCGGTGGGATAGTCCTTTTAGTCTCCATGAATGCACACTACGCATACTTTTTTCGGCCAGTATACTCGGCGGGCCGCACCAGGGCAGCTCTTACCAGGGACACCAGGCTCCCTGAGTCCAGCAGTGCCACTGCCAGGGTACCTCCCACTTGTACCTGGCACAGGTCTATTGTCTCGGGGTTACCGGATGCACACAACCTCCTGGCATACATTGAGGGGCAGTAGCCAAAGTTAGTGTCCATGGATTCACCCTGATGGGGACAGTCGGCCCTTATGTGTCCAGGCTTGTGACATCGCCAGCAGACCACCGGGGCTGGGTTTGCAGGGGGTACGTCCCGGGCGGGGTTGGCTGGCCCCCGCCGCCGGGCTTGGGGTGGAGATTTCCGGGGTTTGACTGGCCCCCTCCCAAAAGAACCCCCCTGGAGATTTCTGGTGGCCTCGTAGCGCTCTGACAGGTCGACCATCTCTAGGGCATTACCAGGAGACACCTGGCTGATCCAGTGCTGGAGAGGGTACGGCAAAGCCCTCCAGAATACATCCGCCAAAAGGCGGTCCAGCATAGCAGTGGGACTCAGTACATCAGGCTGCAGCCATTTTTGCAGCCTGTGTAGCAGATCATAATACTGCGGTCTGGCGGGTTCAGCCGGGTTAAATCCCCACTGACTTGCAGGCTGTAAGGCGGCCTGCTCGCCTGACACACAGCCTTCAGACCTCAGCTCAGAGAGGTCCCAAAACCACTGCATCTCCACAGCTTCACTGTGAAGTGGAAGATAATCCATTCAGCTGAGACTGCTGGCTGGGTTTTTATACCCAGCCAAAACCCCGCCTGGAGCGTGGGGAGAAGCCACCCAACCTGCACTTTGGCTGCTCCCAATAAGAGCCGGCCCGGATCGGCTCTAAATCCATACTAACTAACAAATAGTGTCAGTCAGCACTAACTGCCGCTGACACTTAAAAATACTGGCTCTTACCTCACTGAGGCCAGGAATCTCGGTGACACATACCTTCCGTCAATGACGGACCCTTGCGCCTTCCTACAAAGGCTATGTGCGAAGTAGATCGATTAAGGAAATGCAAGAGACCTTTGCCGACATGTACCCAAGAACAAAACTACCAGCCAAACATTGTATTCAGAATCTGGTACAGAAAGGGTATCAAACTAACTCTGTTGCAAACATGAAGCAACAGAGGCCTCCATTGATCAGGATGGCTGAAGTTGTGCATGAAATTCAGCAGCGGATTGCAAGTAGCCCCCAAAAGTCAACTTTAAGACCGTCTCAGCAACTGAGACGAACGACGTGCTGTACTTCATGATGGATGAAGCTTGGTTTCATTTATTAGGTCATGTAAATTCCCAGAATACGAGGTACTGGTCTGCTGAAATTCCCCCATTGACGAAACAGCACTTCACAACCAGAAAATTGGTGTTTGGGGCTCAGTGTCAGGAACACGAACAGTGGGCCCAATTTTCTTCAAATAAACTGTGAATACCACAATCTAACTGTTTTCTTTGAACAGTTTTACAACTAATTAACACCAGTAGAAAAAATATCCTGCTTTTTTCAACAAGATAGGGCAAAATGCTGCACCTCACAGAACTCACTGGCATGGGTTCATGAACTGTTTACAGAGCAGAGAACTGTGAGCAAGGGGTTATGGCTGGTGAGACAGCAAGGTGAAAGCATGTCTGTGAAACAGTAGGGTGAAAACAGTGGGAGATCTGCAGCCAAACAAGGGAGGGGTACACTACTACTCGAGAGACTACCTGTGAGGAACACACTAGCAGTGCACGGGTTCATAAAGCAGCGACAGGCAGGCATCACGCAGTGGTGGAGGGAAAATGCCATACTCGCCAGTGTGGGAATTTTTCACCAAGTTGCTCGAGGATGTTAGCAAGGCGGCATGCAGGACATTTGGGCAGAAGGTGAGGCCCACCCACGGTGCTAATGTTGGCATGATGGCCCTGCGTCAACACATGGAGAATCACCATAATGTGGTACGGGAAAACCATGGCACTCGTTTAGTGTTACATCCTGATGCAGTCCCTACTACAGTCCCTCCCTTTCCATTTACTTCACTGTGCACATTTCAGAGAACAGATGCCTTGTGCCCATCCGAGGTGGAGAGTTCCAAGCCGACATTACTTTTCCCAAAAAGCTGTACCATCCCTGCACATGTACGTTGAGCAGAAGATGGGCCAGTCCTTGGGCCTCTCTGTGTCTGGTAGAGTTCACGCCAGCGTTGACATATAGAGCTATAACTATGGTCAAGGACAATATATGTCGTTCATAGCCCACTGGGTAAATGAGGCTCCGGCCCAGGCACACCAACAACTTGGCCAGGTGATGGTAATGCCACCTCCGCGTTGTAATGCTGGAATTTATGCGCCAATGTCCTCCCATGCCTCCTCATCCTCCACCTTGTCCTCACCCTCCCCTCTAGGCACAGTTCACAGTGGTCCTCCAGCAAAGCTAGGTGTTGTCACGCGGTTCTACACCTCACCAGCCTTGGTGAACTCAGCCACACCAGGGAGAAACACTTTCTGTCTCTTTGCCTACTGGAGATAGGAATCATGGTTACTAATAACGGTAAGAACATTTTGTCTGCACTGCTTCAGGAATAGCTGACCCATGCATTATGCGTGGTGCACGTCTTCAATTTCGTTGTCACCTGGTTCCTCACGTCTTCTACTGAACCGCAAAAGCTTTTAAAAATGTCCAGAAAACTGTGGATGCACTTCAGCCACTCTTACCGTGCAAAACACGGCCTCCTTGAGCTACAAAGGCAAAATGCTTTTCCTCAACATCGTATGATATGTGATGTTTCCACCCGTTGGAACTCCACGCTCCATATGCTAGACCGCCTGTACAAGCAGAGGAACGCAATCACTAAACTGGTACATGGATTGCAGGATAAAACTTACCAGGAAAGATTAAAGGACCTTAGCATGTATAGCTTGGAAGAAAGACGAGACAGAGGGGATATGATAGAAACTGCTAAATACATAAAGGGAATCAACAAGGTAAAAGAGGAGAGAAGATTTAAAAGAAGAAAAACTGCTACAAGAGGACATAGTTTTAAATTAGAGGGGCAAAGGTTTAAAAGTAATATCAGGAAGTATTACTTTACTGAGAGAGTAGTGGATGCATGGAATAGCCTTCCTGCAGAAGTGGCAGCTGCAAATACAATGAAGGAGTTTAAGCATGCATGGGATAGGCATAAGGCTATCCTTCATATAAGATAGGGCCAGGGGCTATCCATAGTATTCAGTATATTGGGCAGACTAGATGGGCCAAATGGGTCTTATCTGCCGACACATTCTAGGTTTCTATGTTTCCATCAATAATTTCTTAATGCTGCAGGTGACAGGTCTACTCCCTGGTGTAACTTCTACTTGGCAGATCATGAGTGATACATGCCACTTGCTCAGGCCCTTTGAGGAGGCCACTTTACTTGTCAGTCGGCAGAACTATGGGATGATTGATGTCATTCCACTCATCCTGGAGGGAATGCTGACAAATCTAATTGGCGTGGGGACAGGAGACGTGGCACCTCCAGTAGCTGGAGGACGTTGATGACGCAGACCATGGCAGTATGCAGTGGAGATGGAGGCAGGGAAAAATAAACAGTAATGTGAACACAGCCTTACTGCCACTGCTGCTGCAGCCGCCCGCCCCACTCTGTCATGGGGCCAAGCACAGTAAATCTGCAGCTAACAGAAGGGATTAAAAAGTGTGCGTTTGTACTGCTACAACATGCATTAAAAGAACATTTTTTGAAACCGTAAAGAAGCCACTGCACAGTTTTTTTTTTGCTTTACTGAAGGGTGCTGTATGCTTTTCTTTTTGTTTAGATGTAGAAGGAGATAAATTACATCTGTAAAGCCTCATTCACATGTCAGTGTTCCACGGGCGTGTGCTCTACATGTTCTCCACGGACAGCACACGTCACCATTTATTTTAATGTGTCTATTCAGCAGTGGCGTCGCCAGGGGGGGGCCAGAGGGGGCCACGGCCCCCCCTACATCAAGCTGTGCCCCCCCATGTGCCCCCCCAACTAAAATGTCCCCTATTCATTTTGGTGTGAAGTGTGTCATTGTGTGTGACACTAGTTGGTCTGTGCTGCGCACTGCGGACATCTTTACATCTGCGGTCTCCCCACCTGAGTCAGACTCGGTCAGTGACAGTGCTGTGCGGCCGCTCACGCTGCAGCGCTGCTGTGCATAAATCGGCGCGCCGCTAGTCGAGACTAGCTAACATGATTTAACTACTGGCAGTGCGGGCGGCGCTCCTGCTCCTCCTCCTAGGCGGCGCAGCTGCGTGACGTCACCGTGAGCAGCCCGCCCACTGCCTCGAGTTGAACTTGAAGTAAGTAGTTAACTTGCCTAAGCCAGCCAGGCCCAGGCCAGAGACTAGAGCGACTGTGTGAGACATACAGTGTGGCGTGGCCCTACCCTACCGATACCAAACAGACTGGACTGAGACTGAGCCTGACCTAGTGGTGACACTGACGGTGTAGCAGTTTAATAACTTAATAATAAGGTACAAGTAGTGACTAATGACTGACTGTCTGAGTCTGACTAAGTCTCTTTCTAACTAGAGATTAGATCTGACTCTGAGAGGAGAGCTGGCTGCCCCTGAATCTTCCTGATTTTAAAGGGAACCTGTCACCGGGATTTTGCACATAGAGCTGGGGACATGCGCTGCTAGATGGCCACTAGCACATCTGCAATACCCAGTCCCCATAGCTCTCTGCGCTTTTACTGTGTTAAAAAACAGTTTTGATTGATATGCAAATGACCTGATATGAGTCCTGTATCCGGAGATGAGTCAAGCGGAAAGGAGCCCAGCACCGCCCCACGTCCTCCGAATCTCTTCCTTGCTGGCTGACGTCACAGAGCTGGAGAGCCGAAATCTCGTGATGCGCGAGCTAGCGCATGCGCAGTGTCGGCATCATGTTCATTCCCTGTACTGGCATCAGCACGGGGAACGAACTACGCATGCACTAGCTCGCGCATCGCGAGATTTCGGCGCTCCAGCTCTGTGACGTCAGCCAGCAAGGAGGAGATTCGGAGGACGCGGGGCGGTGCTGGGCCCCTTTCCGCTGGACTCAATTCCGTTACGCAAATTGCGGACGTGTGAATGGGGCCTTATAGGGAGGGGGATCCTGGTATGACACTGATATGGGGTGGATCTGTGGATGACACATATAGCATAAGATGCTATAAACGGTATGTGTCACCCACAGATTCCCCCCATAGCAGTGTCATCCACAGATCCCCCTCCCTATAAAAGTGTCATCCACAGGCAACTAGGACAAGTTGAAATCTGAGTGATTTTTATTTATTTTTTTAAACCACAGACAGCAGGACTTTTCTTCCCTGTTGCGGTTTTAGGTATTGGGTAAAGTATCGCAGCATTTCTAAGCATACTTGTGTAAAAGTATCGTTGTTATCGCTGCCCCCCCTACTTTTGTCCTGGCCCCCAGTGTGCCCCCCCAAAATTTGAAAGCTAGAGACGCCACTGCTATTCAGACATCAGTGTTTTACCACGGTCCGTGGGTCCCTGTTTTGTAGCACGGATGCATGCTCTATTTTGTCTGTGTTCATGGATCTATCACGCCCATTACAGTCTATGGGTCCGTAAAAAATCCATGGATGCTTAGAATTATTTTTTTCAGCTGTGCAGGGTCAGGGAAACACGGATGGCACACGGACAGCAAAAAAAAAGACACACGGACCACACACGGATCCATCACTCACCACCTTCTGACAGATTTGAGCACAGACACGGATGTGTGAAAGAGGCTGAATACTGACGGCGCAGTACCTACAGAATGGATTAACTATGAATGTGGGTGCACTGAAACGTAATGCACAGGGCGACACTCTCCCTGAAATCTCCCTGCGAAGGGCACAGCTTCACAGGTTGTGGACCTTGTCTTGATTCTGAGTTGAGGTTGTTATAGAACAGGTGGCCTTTCTATGTAAGACATTTTATGCTCAGATATGTTAATGCTTAACATTTACTAATTTTTGTAACCCTGTTTGTTTACTGCATATATTTCTATAGCATATGCTGGTACAGGGATGTAGCTGAAGGCTCATGGGCCCCGGTGCAAGAGTTCAGCTTGGGCCCCCCTTCCCTCAGTGCTTTGTGGCCAGGGGCAAGGAAGCACATAGCCTTCATGCTGAATAAGGCAAAATTCAAACTGCATCCCCCCTCATAGCAAATTCTTGACCTAATCCCTTCCCCCCAGTCAGAGGTGTAACTTGACCATCAAGCACTTTCTATAATACCGGTGTCTTCTCATACGGCACACGGGTCGTTGGTCTCTTTGCTACCTCTGCACTCCCTACAGCTACGCCCCTGTACTGGTATTAGATTACCAAACATGCATGGCTTATTTTGTGTTATTTTTTTGAAATAATATATATATAGATATATATATATAAAAAAAAAACATTTATATATTTTCATTCATTTATTCTTTCATACATGAATTTATATATGATCAGTAATTTGTTCATTCGTTCATTTACTTATTCATTAATGGGGTTTTCCGATTACTTTAAGTTATCCGCTATCCACAGGACGGGGTATAACTATTAGATCGGTGGAGGTCCTACTGCTGGGACCCCCACGTTTCACATCCCCGTACCTCCGGCAGCCCCCTGAAGTGAACGGAGCAGCTGGTCAGGCATGCGTGTGGCTGCTCCATTTATTTCTATGGGAGTTCTGGAGATAGTCGAGTACATCGCTCAACTGACTCCGAAACTCCCATGGAAATGAATGGAGCAGCTGCGAACATGTGCAACCGGCCACTCTGGTCATTTCAGGGGGACTGCGGGGGGCACAGGGCCCTGTTCTCGTGATTGGAGGAGGTCTCAGCGGTAGGACTCCCACTGATCTAATAGTTATCCCTCATCCTGTGGATAGGGGAGAACTTATAGGAACCGGAATACCCCTTTGATTTATTTATATATTTTTATTTATTCACTCACACATTTAGTTTATTGTTTATTCAAGGATTCTTTCACTCGTTTATTTAGTAATTTATTCATTCATTCATTCACTCACTCATTAACTTGGTTATTCATTCATTTATTTGGTTATTCATGCATTCATTCTCTTAGGGCTCCTGCACACGAACATATGGCTTTTTCAGTGTTTTGCGGTCCGTTTTTTACGGATACTTTGTTCCATTTTTTGTTTCCGTTGTGTTTCCGTTTCCTTTCGGTTTTTCCGTTCCGTTTTTCCGTATGCCATATACAGTATACAGTATATAGATAGAAAAAATTGGGCTGGGCATAACATTTTCAATAGAGGGTTCAGCAAAAACAGAACGGATACGGAAGACATACGGATGCATTTCCGTATATGTTCCGTTTTTTAGCGGACCCATTGACTTGACTTGAGCCAAGCACCGTGATTTGCGGACAAGATTAGGACATGTTCTATCTTTTCACGGCACTGAAATACTGCGACGGAATGACACACGGAGACACTTCAGTATTTTTTGCTGAACCATTGAAATGAATGGTTCAGTATATGTTCCGCATACTGAACTAAAAAAACGTCCAGTATACTGAACGCAAAATACTGTCGTGCGCATGAGCCCTTATTCATTAATTTACTTAGTTATTCATTCACTCATTAATTTAGTTATCCATTAATTTAGTAATTGATTTGATTATTCATTCATAATAAATAATAATAAAATGTATGTCTATAGCGCCACCATATTCCGCAGCACTTTACAAATTCATAGGGTTCATGTAAAAAGCAAAAGTAACTGGCTAATATGTAACCGAAACACTAGGAGTCAGGGCCCTGCTCGCACTAGCTTACAATCTATGAGGAATTGGGGGTGACACATAAGGTAGTTGATTGTGATAAGTAGGATTTGAGCCATTATTGAACTGACAGGAGTGGTGCCGGCCAATCTCCTTTGGGTTTGGGACTACTAGAGGATCGAGTTTAGGCCAGAGGAGTCGGTGGGGGAGAGGTTTAGTCTGGAAAAAATCAGTTTAGGTAGCTTGTGTAGGAAAGCGCAAGGGGCCATCATTGACGTAAGATATGTGTCACCGAGGTTCCTGGCCTCGGTGAGGTAAGAGCCGGTAATTTTAAGTGTCAGCGGCAGCTAGTGCTGACTGACACTATTGGTTATTTAGTGTGGCTGTAAAGCCGATCCGGGTCGGCTCTTACTGGGAGCAGCCAAAGTGCAGGGTGGGTGGCTGTTCCCCACGTTCCAGGCCGGGTTTTGGTTAGGGATATAAAACCCAACCAGCAGTCTCAGCTGGTGTGGATTATCCTCCATCTGACAGTGGAGCTTTGCCAGTCTCTGTGTTGGGGCCTGAGAGTTTGGGACAGGATTAAGGCCTGCTATCTTGTTTGGATGAAAGCACGTAGACTTCTGTTTCACCCAAGGACTTATGTGTTGCTGCCTGGTATGAACAAACACCAGACTTAAGGTGACTTTTATTTCCTTGAAACTGACTTTTTGTTGTCATTTTCCTTATGTGTGAATAAAACACTGAAGTGTTTAAGTTAAAGACGTTGTCTTTGCCTCTATACTGCATCCGCAAGCCTGTCTACCAGAGCAAATCCCCACAATTGATGTCGGATTCTGGCAAACGCAGTGAAAATTTGGGGGTTTTCCCCGGCAGAAGTGCATGTCCTACATTAAGCCGGCAAGGTAACGACCCGTGTCCCCTGACAAAATGGAGGCGGTCGTAAAAGCCCTCGTGGAGGCTAACTTGCAGCAGCGGGAGACTAACAAGCAGCAACAAGAAACTAACCAGCTGCTATTACAACATGTAGTGGCATTGCAAGCAGCAGGAGTGTCCTAGAATATCAACGATGCCGTAAAGCTGTCCGCGTGTCGATTCCTAAGATGACCCCCTCGGATGACGTCAAGACCTATCTGGCAGTCTTCGAAAAGGTGGCCATGAGGGAAAAGTTTCCCCCGAGACCAGTGGGCTGAGGTCGTCTCTCCGTTCATGGCGTCTGGTCCCCAGCAAGTATTTTTTGATCTCCCCGATGATCTACCCGAAATTAAAAGGTGAGATCCTGGCGAGACTCGGGGTGACTGTATTAGTCTGGGCCTGGCAGGTGCATTAGTGGGAATTTAACCCAGCTGAACCTGCCAGACCACAATATTATGATCCGCTGCACCGATTGCAAAAATTGCTGACAGCCTCTCCTCTAAACAGGCTCAGGGAGTTCGTTAGTCGGAACAATGGATGTGTTCTCGGACCTTCCTGGACGCACTTCCATAATCCGACATGACATTTCACTGAGCCTCAAGCAAAAGTCAGGTTAAAACCATACCGGGTAACCGAGGCTCCCCGACAAGCCATCGTGGAGGAAGTGCAGCTAATGCTACAGCTAGGTGTCATCAAAGAGTCAAAAAGTAAATGGGCTAGTCCGATAGTCTTAATACCCAAGCCAGACGTGACATTGCGCTTCTGTAATGACTTCCGCAAACTGAATGAGGTGTCCAAGTTTGATGCATATCCCATGCCCGAATAGATGAGCTTATTGAGAAATTAGGCCAAGCCCGGGATTTTTCTGTGTTGGACCTCACCAAAGGGTACTGGCAGGTCCCCTTGACGGAGGCTGCCAAGGAAAAAAAAACTGCTTTTATCACGCCAGAGGGGCTGTATCGGTACAAGGTACTACCCTTTGGTCTACATGGCACTGCTGCCACGTTTCAAAGGCTAATGGACATTGTACTCCGTCCACATCGTCGGTACGCTTCGGCGTACCTGGACGATATCGTTATCCACAGCACCGACTGGGAAAGTCACCTACCTAAAGTACAGGCTGTAGTGGACTCTCTTAGGAAGGCTGGCTTAACCGCTAACCCAAAAAAGTACCTGGGGTATGTAATTGGGTGCGGAATTATTAAACCTCAGGTAAACAAAATTGAGGCAATTCGGAATTGGCCACGACCGGTCACTACTCGGCAAGTAAGGTCGTTCCTGGCCATCATTGACGGAAGATATGTGTCACCGAGGTTCCTGGCCTCGGTGAGGTAAGAGCCGGTAATTTTAAGTGTCAGCGGCATCTAGTGCTGACTGACACTATTAGTTATTTAGTGTGGCTGTAAAGCTGATCTGGGCTGGCTCTTACTGGGAGCAGCCAAAGTGCAGGGTGGGTGGCTGTTCCCCATGTTCCCTATGTTCCAGGCCAGTTTTTGGTTAGGGATATAAAACCCAGCCAGCAGTCTCAGCTGGTGTGGATTATCCTCCATCTGACAGTGAAGCTTTGCCAGTGTCTGTGTTGGGGCCTGAGAGTTTGGGCCGGGATTAAGGCCTGCTATCTTGTTTGGATGAAAGAACGTGGACTTCTATTTCACCCAAGGACTTATGTGTTGCTGCCTGGTGTGAACAAACACCAGACTCAAGGTGACTGTTTTTTCCTTGAAACTGACTTTTTGTTGTCACTTTCCTTATGTGTGAATAAAACACTGAACTGTTTAAGTTAAAGTCGCAGTCTCGATACTGCGTCCGCAAGCCTGTCTACTAGAGCAAATCCCCACACTTGATAAGCCTGCCTGAAAAGATGTGTTTTTAAGGCATGTTTGAAGGTGGAGAAGTTGTGAATTGACTATTGAGTATTCCAGGGCAGAGTATTCCAGTAGGTGCAGCTCGAGAAAGTCTTGAAGACTGGAGTGAGAGGTACGAATTATGGAGGTTATTAATCTTAGGTCGCTAAGAGAACGGAGAGCACGAGTAGGGTGGTAGATGGAGATGAGGGAGGAGATATATGGAGGTGCAGCACTGTGGAGAGCTTTGTGGGTGAGGGTGAGAAGTTTGAACTGTATTCTGTGGTGGATGGGCAACTAGTGAAGTGACTGGCACAGGCTAGTAGCATCAGTATAGCGGTTGGATGGATAGATGAGCCTGGCTGCAGCATTTAGAACAGACTGAAGGGGGGAGAGTTTAGTGAGAGGGAGACCGATTAGTAATGTGTTGCAGTAGTCAAGACGAGAATGAATCAAGGCAACAAGAGTTTTTGCCATTTCCACCGTAAGAAAAGGGCGGATTCTGGCAATATTCTTGAGGTGCAGATGACAAGAGCGTGTAAGTAATTGAATATGGGGAACAAAGGAGAGATTGGAGTCAAATGTGGCCCCAAGACAGCGGGCATTTTGCACAGGAGTTATGATAATGCCGCAGACCGAAATTGAAATATCAAGTTTAGGTGAGTTAGTAGATGGGGGAAAGACAAGAAGTTCAGTTTTTGAGAAGTTCAGTTTTAGGTGGAGTAAAGAGGAGCTATATATTTAATTGATGATTTGAATCACCAAATTTTTAGTTAAGGTATATGTAGTGGAAATGGTGATTTATTTAAAATTTAACTTTTATTGGTTATAAATAGAATAGAGTCCCTATGTGTTTTAATTTTGATATAAAGAAGGTGATGATAACACAGGATACACAAAAATGAATAAAAAGGTGCACAGCCTTACCTACGGAGTAGTTGATGTTCGGCAGCACCTAAGGTGACCAGTGGTCCCACCGTTAGTGGGTTTTAGGGTCCTCTGGCTACTGTTGATGTTCGAATAGCACTTGATAAGCTATAAATTAACGCAATTAGGGCTGGGCGGTGGTGTTAGGTGCATAGGAGGTACCTAGACAGCCCTAGATAATGGGTACTATCACGGCCCTTACGTCCTAACCACGGAGCACCCGTTCTAATAAGAACGACCCCGTCCGGAACCTTGCCCTTATTGCTACTTGGCCCTATTGTGCCCTAGTGTAGCTAATCCCTACATGCATGTTTCGTAAAAACACTCATCAGGGGCATATAGGCACACGTAAAGGGGCAATAAAGTATACAAGCATATGGTGTCCGTCTTGATATAATGATCAACACAGTTGTGCTTGGCAATGGTTGACACAATTGATACCTTAGAGTGGTGGTCTCTTGTCCAGACTCCACTTATGTATCTGGGCGCCTTGTTCGCCTCATGGTATTGGGGCAATGATGAAAGGATGGCCTGGTGATGGTCGCGTCCTTCTCCTGAAGCGCCACGGGGTGTCCTGAGGCCGTGATGTAGCCTGCTTGCTGGACGCCGGGCGCTTCTATTTGAACATCGTATCGCCTCAGAGGGAGGCTTGGAGCGCAGCGTGATGACGTCGTGGTACATTCGACGCATTCACGCATGCGCAGACAATGTACATAGTACAACTGGTGTCCTCTCAGATAGAGGCTTGATGCGCAGCGTGGTGACGTCAGCGGACCTGCCGACGCCGCCGCGCATGCGCTGTCCATGCTGTAGGTGAAGAACACACATACCAGCATGTTCAGGAAGAGATACGTCATTCCTACTGGCCTGGAATTACGTCATCGGCCCGAGACATATCCATTCCTATGGCCAGTGTTTTGTGGGTTGCCTGGTAACCGGGACATTATGAGGCAGCCATTGTAATAACACCGTCTATAGCAAATACGGTGTGTTTAAAAGTGGCATTTGATGCAATATAATAAAGATAAAGGTTTCTGGTCGGTTTGGTTCAGACACGCCTGCAGGGGCCGCAGCACCCAATTTAGCAATTCCTCTATATGGAAAGATGATCCTTTAGGGGGTCCGCAACAGTTATTAATAACCTTTTTGTTTTTTGTCCTACGGATGATCTAATACTTTTTGGTAGCATGTTTTTGAGGTTCAAATTGACATGCATATAATATGTTTATTTTTGGTGGCCTGTAATTAGGGTTTTAGGTGAGCTTCTCAGGTTACTGTGTGGGGGTGCCATCCACTTCCCTATACAGTGGTTGTCAAATAAAGCATCCGAAGCATAGTTGCTCATTTAGCCCTTTCGGGGCTGCGGTGCGTAGGGTATGGATCCATCGTGCTTCATGTTGTAGAAGCACGCGATCCCAGTCTCCTCCCCTCAGTGGGGGGGCGACGACCTCGATGCCCATAGCTTTAATACTCCGGGGGTCTCCCTGATGATATTCATGTACATGACGTGATACCGCTGTATCTCTTTTGTTGTTAATATCCCCTAGATGTTCGCCAATGCGTCGGCGTAGTTCGCTCTTTGTTTTGCCGATGTATTCCAAGGGACATTCGCAGGTAATTCTATAGATGACTCCCTTAGTGCGGCAATTTATGAAGTCATTGATCTTAAAAGACCTCTGTAGATTGATGCTAACAAACTCTTTGCCTGTTTGTACCGTATTGCACGCTATGCAGCCACTACACCTGAAACACCCTAATGGTCTGCGATCCAGCCAAGTACCCTTGACAGTTGGATTGTGATGGCTATGTACCAAGAAATCTTTGAGGCTGTTACCCCTCCTAAAAGTGATCTGGGGATAGTCGAAAATCCTCTCCTTGATGTCTGGATCCATCATTAGGATGGGCCAGTGTTTTTGAAAGATGTTTCTGACATCGCTGGCTGCCTCATCAAAAGTACCAATTACTCTGATCTTCTGTCTAGTGTCTGGAGGTTTGTTTTTGGGGACCAGTAATTCAGTGCGAGATGCCGCTAGTGCCTGTTGGTATGCTGACCTCAATACTGAGTCGGGATAACCCCTAGAGAGGAATCTATCCCTCAGGATCTTCGCCTGTTTGACAAATTCAGTTTTTTCGGAGCAGTTGCGTCTTAGGCGTAGGTATTGCCCTCGTGGTATACCCCTCTTGAGGGGTAGAGGGTGACTGCTGCTCCAATGTAGGACTGAATTTGTTGCCGTGGGTTTCCTGAATATAGTTGTTACTACTTCGTCAGAGGCACTTCTCTGGATTAATATATCCAGAAATGGTAATTAATTTTTATTTGTCTCAGAGGTGAAATGTAGACCCAGCGTGTTTTGATTAAGTTTGTCCACAAACTTAGTGAAGGTTGGTACGGATGCATTCCAAATAATGAATATGTCGTCGATGTACCTGGCCCATAATGCAATGGGCCCGGTCCATGACGACATCCCTTCACTGAAGACGTATTGGTCTCCCACCAGCCCAGGAGCAGATTTGCATACGATGGTGCACAAGAGCATCCCATCGCGGTGCCCCTGAGCTGGTGGTACCACCGACCGTCAAACAAAAAAACGTTATGTGTCAAGATGAATTCAAGGATTCTCAGGACGAAACGATTATGCTCACCAAATTGTTGACCCCTCATGCTGAGATAGTATTCCACTGCTCTAAGTCCTGCCTCATGGGGTATCGATGAGTACAGAGCCTCCACATCTATACTGGCTAGGATTGATTGTTGTTCAAGTGTAACCCCCTCTATTCTTTTGAGGAGGTCCATACTATCCCGTGTGTAGGAGGGTAGTGCTGTAACAAAGGGAAGGAGTATCTGATCGATATATTTGCCTAAATTTTGGCATATGCTCCCTATCCCTGAGACTATGGGTCGTCCTTTCAGGGGGTTTGTCCCTTTATGTATTTTAGGGAGACTATAAAACGTTGCTGTCACTGGGAAATTAGGGAGCAGGAAATCAAATTCGGCCTCTGAGATGATTTTATTCAATTTGGCTTCTATTAGAATGGTACGTAGTTCTGTCAGATAGGTCTTTGTTGGGTTGCAGGTAAGGATACCATAGTTTTTTTTGTCTTTCAACAACTGTAGACACATCTTACAATAGTCCCCCGTATCCATAATGACGATGTTACCCCCTTTATCTGAAGGTTTAATCGTGACTGTCTCCTCTTTTTTTAGA
The DNA here is from genome assembly GCF_014858855.1 of Bufo gargarizans. NCBI lineage: Eukaryota > Metazoa > Chordata > Amphibia > Anura > Bufonidae > Bufo > Bufo gargarizans. The sequence goes on along the minus strand of NW_025334738.1, from coordinate 149,399 downwards.
TTTGACATGATTTTTTGTTCTCTACTTGAGAGATTGCTGGATGGTCCTGATGCTGCTAGTTCACCCAAATCTGTGGTGACTAGTTGCAGGAATACATCCAGACACGAGATGTCTCCTACCGGGGGCATTTTTTTGCTTTTTGCCCTTAGGGAGGTAAACGGTCCTTTGCCTTCATCCTGGATGTTAGTATCGGATAGACTATCTAGTAGTCGGACATCTTCAAGCATATCCACAGGGTAGTTCAGTTTTAGATACAGAGAGGACATGATGTTAGAGACAGCTGCCAGACAATTACTGGTGTTTTGGAGTAAAGCAGGGGTGATGTCAGGGGAGGAAGTGTATAGTTGGGTGTCATCAGCATAGAGATGGTATCGAAAGCCAAATCTACTGATAGTCTGTCTGATAGGGCTGTATAGAGGGATAAGAGTAGAGGACCTAGTACTGAGCCCTGAGGAACGCCGACATCAAGAGGAAGAGGAGAAGAAGAAGAGCCAGCGAATGATACACTAAAGGAGCGGCCAGAGAGATAGGAAGAGAACCAAGAGAGAGCAGTGTCCTTAAGGCCAATTAAGTGAAGTATGGAGTGGAGGAGTTTATGGTCTACGGTATCAAACGCTGCAGAGAGATCTAGCAGAACCAGAAGCGAATAGTCACCATTACTTTTTGCTGTTAGGAGATCGTTAGACACTTTAGTAAGGGCAGTTTCTGTAGAGTGAAGAGGGCGAAAGTGATTCATTCATTCATTCAGGCACGTATTTATGAATTTATTAATTCAGTCACTCAAATTTTTATTTAATTTATTTATTCATTCAATGATTCACTCATTGATTTGGTTATTCATTCACTGATTCATTAATTCATTAATTCATTCACTTATTTACTTAGTTTTTCATTTAATCACTCATTTATCTAGATATTAATTCATTTCTTCACCCATTTAGGCTACTTTTAGACTTGCGGGACCCTGCCGGATCCGTGCTTCCGCAAGTACACCCTGCTCCGGCCCCATTCACTATGCCGAGAGGCGGCCGGACAAAAACCACAGAGTGCTGTAGTTTTATTCCGGCCTCCTCTTGGCATGTTTGCTGTGCTGTGGCCGGACCTCCGGCCCGCCCCCCATTATAGTGATTAGGGCCGGAGCGGACTTCTGGCGACACGATGGACTTGCGGTAGCACAAATCCGGCATGCTGTAACCTTATTTAGTTATTCATTAGTTTACTTATTTATTAATTCATCCACATTTATTCAAGTACTCTGTCCTCCTTCTCATTGACCTGTCCTCTGCCTTCGACACTGTTGACCACTCCCTTCTGTTGCAAACTCTCTCATCTCTTGGCATCACTGACCTGGCCCTCTCCTGGATCACATCATACCTCACAGACCGGATGTTTAGCATCTCCCACTCCCGCACCACCTCCTCGTCTCATTCCCTCTCTGTTGGTGTCCCGCAAGGCTCTGTCCTAGGACCCCTGCACTTCTCTATCTACAATTTTGGCCTGGGACAGCTCATAGAGTCCCATAGCTTTCAGTATCACTCCTACGCTGACGACACACAAATCTACCACCTTACTATCAAGAATCCCACAATGTCTATCTTCTTTATCATCCTTCTTCGCCTCTCGCTTTCTAAAACTTAACATGGATAAGACAGAATTCATAATCTTTCCCCCATCTTGTTCAACCCCCCCAACAGACATATCTATCACGATCAATGGCTGCACACTCTCCCCAGTCAACAAAGCCCGCTGCCTTGGAGTGACCTTGGATTCTGCCATTTCTTTCTGACAGCACATCAAAGCCCTTTCCACCACCTGCCGCCTCCAACTCAAAAATATCTCCAGCATCCACGCTTTCCTTAACTTTGAATCTGCAAAAATGCTTGTACATGCCCTCATTATCTCCCGCCTAGACTACTGCAACTGTAGCCTTCCATCTAGCACTCTCGCACCCCTCCAATCTATCCTCAACTCTGCTGCCCGACTAATCCACCTCTCACCCTATTACTCCTCTGCCTCTCCCCTCTGCCAATCCCTTCACTGGCTCCCCATTGCCCAACAAAGTCACTTAAAAGTACTAACAAATACATACAAGGCCGTCCATAACCTGTCCCCTCCCTACATCTCTGAGCTACTTTCCTGATACATCCCCACACGCACTCTCCGATCCTCACAAGACCTCCTTCTCTCCTTCTCTTCTCTTATCGCCTCTTCCCACAACCGCCTCCAGGATTTCTCCCGTGCAGACCCCACACTCTGGAACTCGCTTCCCCAACATATCAGACTCTCACCTACAGTGGAATCCTTCAAAAGAAACCTGAAAACCCACCTCTTCAGACAAACCTACAACCAGTGACCCTGCTGCCTCTATACCGCCATGACCAGCTTCACCCGCACCTACTGTGTCCTTCTCCCATACCATGTAGATTGTAAGCCCTCACGGGCAGGGCCCTCTCTCCTTCTGTACCAGTTTGTAACTCATCTTGTTTATGATTAGTGCAATTGTCTGTGTTATGTATGTGCACCGCTTATCATATGTACAGCGCTATGGAATGAATGGCGTTTTAATAATAAATAATAATAATAATTCAAGTTATTCTTTCATTCATTATTTTCATTTATTCATTCTCTCATTCATTTAGTCATTCATAAATTAACTTTTAACACATTTAGTCATTCATTTATTCACTATGTAATTATTCATTCACTCATTTGGTTAATCGTTCATTCATTCACTTTTCTATTCATTCGTTCACTAATTTATTTAGTTATTCATTCATTTATTCATTCCCTTATTAGTTAATTAATTAATTCCCTCATTTATCTAGTTATTTATTCATTTGCTTATTTATTTAGTTATTAATTCACAGTCATGTATTAATTCATTTATTCATTCATTAAATAATTTAATTATTTATTCACACATTCATTCATCCATCCATTCAATCATTTATTTATTTCTTTCTTTATTCATTCACTCATTTGTTTCATAAATGTTTCTTCCCATGATTGGACTGTCCCTTTGAGATGTCAGCTTTCTTCTTACGATATGCTGTCACAGGCAACCTTTGGATATTCTGCTCTGTTTTTTCCACCCTTATAATTATTTTGCTCAGTCACCCATCTATCATCATCATGTTACCCATGTCATAGCAATGCTCAGCTCAAATGTCTGACATCTGTATTTTTTAGATAACATTCCATGAGGATCTGCTTACTGAGACCCCCCCTCCTCCTCAATTTCCTGTTATTGCCTGGGTGGGGGATAAGAAAGATGTTAAAACATCTGCCCCTAATGCTGCAATGCAAGAGCAACTCGCCGTCCACCACCCCTTATACTTCACGACCTCCTTTGAAGTGACCACAGGCTCCATAAAAGGGTATATAATCACTCACATCAGGTCTTCCCCTCCAGACTGCACTCCATAGACATTCTACACTCTTGTTTGTGCTGTAACTGCTCCACCGGACACAGAAGGTTGATAGCTATAAAATCTTCAAAGACTCAAACTTCCCGAAATCAGCTTGGATATTCTTATTCATCTCCATCACCCTGAAGGTATTCCAGACCATAAAGACCAGTACATTTTACCAGATATTTGGAAGTACTGGTCTAATGGCTATAACTTTTTCCTTCTTATTTAAGACTGTCTTCTCAATGCCAGGATGTAACCAGTGTTTGTAATTTGTATCTATTTTTAAATTACTAATATAAAACTTGTAATTTATAGATCTAAGGGCTCTTTCACACCTGCGTTATGGTCTTCCGGCATAGAGTTCCGTCGTCGGGGCTCTATGCCGGAAGAATCCTGATCAGTTTTATCCTAATGCACTCTGAATAGAGTGAAATCCGTTCAGGATGCATCAGGATGTCTTCAGTTCCGGACCGGAACGTTTTTGGCCGGAGAAAATACTGCAGCATGCTGCGCTTTTTGCTCCGGCCCAAAATCCTGAAGACTTGCCGCAAGGCCGGATCCGGAATGAATGCCCATTGAAAGGCATTGATCCGGATCCGGCCTTAAGCTAAACGTCGTTTCGGCGCATTGCCGGATCCGACGTTTAGCTTTTTCTGAATGGTTACCATGGCTGCCGGGACGCTAAAGTCCTGGCAGCCATGGTAAAGTGTAGTGGGGAGCGGGGGAGCAGTATACTTACCGTCCGTGCGGCTCCCGGGGCGCTCCAGAGTGACGTCAGGGCGCCCCACGTGCATGGATGACGTGATCGCATGGCACGTCATCCATGCGCATGGGGCGCTCTGACGCCATTCTGGAGCGCCCCGGGAGCCGCGCGGATGGTAAGTATACTGCTCCCCCGCTCCCCACTACTACTATGGCAACCAGGACTTTAATAGCGTCCTGGCTGCCATAGTAACACTGAACGCATTTTGAAGACGGATCCGTCTTCAAATGCTTTTAGTTCACTTGCGTTTTTCCGGATCCGGCGTGTAATTCCGACAAGTGGAGTACACGCCGGATCCGGACAACGCAAGTGTGAAAGAGCCCTAAACCTCTGCTCATTCTGGACTCATTCTGGTCATTTAACTGTGATACCTTGAGTAAGACTTCCCACTGGACTGCAAAAAGCTGAGATTTAGATTAATAAATTGCAAGTTATACTGAATCTTTCCCCAGAAAACTATATATCAATCTGCCCAGCTGCCCCTCCTCTATAACATGCTCATCATAGATTAGACTTCATTTTTAATGTACATCCCATTTTGTTTATGAATTGAGCACAGTACTCCGTAAATGTGGACAAGCACTTACATACCATAGGCATAGTCCATGTGGCAGCTATGTGACCCATAGTGGGTTGGCCCAAGCTCAAGAACCAGACACTTCTGTCCTTGAGATGGTATGGTGGTATGAACCAACGCCGTGAGACCACAATATCCACCCCCCAGGATATGGTTTAGTACACACAGACTGTTGAGTTTGATGGGAGTTGTAGTTACACAATAGCTAAAGAATAACTTGTTGTAGACAGAATGTTAATGCAGATCTAACATTAAATTCTGAAGGCTTCTCTTACGGATGTCAAGAAAAAAAGAAGAACCCAAGTGCAGTAGTTTTCTTTCTATTATTCTTTATCATAATGACCTAACCTCTCATGTAAGAATGTGATAAGGGATGTTTACTAGTGATGACCACAATTTCACACCCTGCACTCTACTAGTCAGGAATTCCTCCATCTGTTGTCTCCTCCTCTAGGTCTTCAAGAGTTTCTTCCCATCTGGTTTACACACTATATATAATACTCACTACTACTCTTTTGTCTTCAGCCTCCACACACAGAAGCACAATACTATGGCAAGTCTAGCTGCTAAACTGGCCAAAGATAGGGCCACAGCCTCAGGGGTTGGGGCCAACAAGAATCCAAGAAAATACTTAAACCAAGACTTGGAGGAACTAAGGGCACAATGCTTGGCATCAAAGACTTTATTTGAAGACCCTACATTTCCTGCTGTTCAATCATCTCTTGGGTTCAAAGACCTGGATCCCAAATCTCAGAAAGTTCAAGATATTGTCTGGAAAAGACCCTTGGTGAGGATATGCAGAATAACTAGTCTATGTATTTTTGATGCTATTACTATGGTTTGTCTTATTTTATTGGGTATATTTTATATATTGTAATGGCCAAAGTTTTTCTAGCCTTATGTCTGAGGAAAAGCAATTGGCTGAATCGGAATATTTTTCAAGACTGCTTTTACATAGAGTTTGAATGAAATGCACATCCTCAGCCAATACAAGACAACAATCCAAGAGGAGTTAGTTCTCTGGGTTCCCTAATGACCCTGCTGCCATCTACTATGTACTATAGATATCTTAATCCTTTGAGGACATCTTCCATCTGTTCTTTAAAAATGGCTTCTGCAATGGGCACCATAGCCGCCAGGCATCTGCTGTTTTAAACAGCAAACACCCACAACTAATGTCTATGACCAGCGATAACGGCAATCACAGACATTTAACTCCTCAGATGCCATGGTAATTTGTGACCACAGCATCTTTGGTGGCTTTCCCCAGGATTGGAGCTCCTGGGGCCCAAATGGCTCCACCAAGCGGCGATCGGCGGAGCGGTTCGTTTCTTGTGGTAGTCTCTTTCCCTCTAAAGGATATGAGGCTACCACAGCAATAGCTCTAATAGTTCTGTGGCAGGGCTTCATAGGAACATATTGATTGCCCCATAGACCTCAAATAATCCATTGTACTTATTAAACCTTCCTTGATGGCTCTAGTGTAGAGGTGGGACAGACTCTGTGTTTTAGTTGTGTGTGGGTAACACAGGTTAAGCAGACTGTGGGGTCTCATCTGTTGTGGGGGGATCTGATCCTGACACACTGGTATGGGGGGCATCCGATGCTGAAACACTGTTATGGAGGGATCTGCTGCTGACACATTATTATGGGGGACACTTTATTAGAGGGAGTGGCGTACATAGAGAAGTAACATAGTAACATAGTTTATAAAGCTCAAAAAAGACATCTATCCATCCAGTTCGGCCTGTTATCCCGCAAGTTGATCCAGAGGAAGGCAAAAAAACTGTGAGGTAGAAGCCAATTTTCCCCACTTTAGGGGAAAAAAATTCCTTCCTGATTCCAATCAGGCAATCAGAATAACTCCCTGGCACAACAGCCCCTCTCTAGTAGCTATAGCCTGTAATATTATTACGCTCCAGAAATACATCCAGGCCCCTCTTGAATTCCTTTATTGTACTCACCATCACCACCTCCTCAGGCAGAGAGCTCCATAGTCTCACTGCTCTTACCGTAAAGAATCCTCTTCTATGTTTGTGTAGAAACCTTCTTTCCTCTAGACGCAGAGGATGTCCCCTCGTCACAGTCACCGTCCTGGGGATAAATAGATGATGGGAGTGATCTCCGTACTGACCCCTGAAATATTTATACATAGTTATTATATCTCCCCTCAGTTGTCTTCTTTCTAAAGTGAATAACCCTAATGTTCATAATCTTTCAGGGTACTGTAGTTACCCCATTCCAGTTATTACTTTAGTTGCCCTCCTCTGAACCCTCTCCATAGCTCTGCTATGTCTGCCTTGTTCACAGGAGCCTAGAATTTTCCATATCAGTGTTACCAAGTGTTTTACCATTTAGTATGTACTGGTGACTTGCATTATTCCTTTCCATGTGCATAACTTTACATTTGTCAGTGTTAAACCTCATCTGCCACTTATCTGCCCAAGCATCCAGTCTACCCAGATCCCTCTGTAGCAGTATACTGTCCTCTTCCGTGTCAATTTCTTTACACAGTTTAGTGTCATCTGCAAAAATTTATATTTTTACTGTGCGAGCCTTCTACAAGATCATTAATAAATATATTTAAGAGGATATGGCCCAATACTGACCCCCTGAGGTACCCCACTAGTGACAGTGATCCAATCTGAGTGTTTACCATTATATAACCACCCTCTGTTTTCTATCATTGAGCCAGTTACTTACACACATACAGACGTTTTCTCCCAGTCCGAGCATTCTCACTTTATTCTCACTTTTCTCACAGTGTCAAATGTTTTGGAGAAGTCCAGATATACGACATCCATTGATTTGCCGCTGTCAAGTCTAGAACTTACCTCCTCATAGAAACTGATCAAATTAGTTTGACATGACCAATCCCTCATAAAGCCATGCTGATATGGCGTTATCTGCTTATTTTCATTTAGGTACTCCAGGATAGCATCTCTTAGAAAACCTTCAAACAGTTTACCCACGACAGTTGTTAAACTTACCGGCCTATAGTTTCCGGGCTCTGTTTTTGGACCCTTTTTGAATATTGGCACCACATTTGCTATGCGCCAATCCTGTGGAACACTCCCTTTCAGTATAGAGTACTTAAATATCAGAAATAAGGGTCTGACTTAATTCTCTTAGGATACAAGGGTGTGCGCTATCTGGTCCCGGCGATTTGTCTATTTTAATCTTTTTTAAGTTGCAGCTGTACTTCTCCTGGGTCAGACAGGGCACTTTTAATGGGGAATTTACTTTTACATTCTGCATTTCATCTGACAGTTTATTTTCTTCAGTGAATACAGAGAAAAAAAATATCTCATCGCTGTCTGCAACTCCCCCTCCTTTATGAGATCTACAGGTTTCAGCTTCCCAGTCTATATCTGGGTTGACGTCCCCCATAATAACAACCTCATTATGATATGCTGCTTTGGCTATTTCGTTTAGAAGTAGATTTTCTGTAGACTCTGGTATATTAGGTGGCTTATAATAAACTCCTATTAGTATTTTATTATTGTTTTTTTCTCCATGTATTTCTACCCTCAGTCACTTCACATATTCATGTCCCTCACTTATATCTTCCTGAAGTGTGGGCTTCAGACAGAACTTTACATAAAGGCAAACCCCTACTCCTCTCCGGGCCCCATAGCAAGGATCAAACCAGGCCCCCCCACACAGGACAGAAGGGTTTCTGCCTAAACCCATTTGAATGACCCTTGGGCCATTTTTCCTCTGCTTCATTTGCTAAAAATTGTTCCTTTAGATGGTAGAGTCCTAACCAAGTTTTTACCTCTAGTAGAAGAGGAGAAAATTCCAGCTAAGACTGGGCCCACTCTTGCCCTGGGGCCCATAGCAGTTGCATGGTCTGCCGCTATGGTAGTTACACCCCTGATTAGAGGATACTTTATTAGGCTTACACACTTATGAGGGACACTTTATTAGGCTTACACATGCATAGGGTACCTTAAGCTGGTATCTGAGCCCTCCTGGAAGGGCAGTCACATTATGTGGAAGGAAAGCCTGCCCCTCGCCTCCCTCCAGCAGCAGCGCAATTGCCCACCAGCTTTTCCTGCGTGCTCTGGGGTACATCCAGCGTATGCTGCACAGTATGGCCTGCAATGTACACATGTAATATGCCAGTCATGTACTATATTCACACTATAGGACGCACAGTCATTTTTGTGAACTGAAAAATAAAAAAGTTATAGGTCCTGGAAGGCAAGGAGTACAAAATGGAAATGCAAACCCAGAAAATCGCCCTGTCCATAAGGGATTAAGATACTAACCTCCTTTGTATGCCATTACTTTACATCCACTACATTAGATACATACAGATGTAGCAAACGACACAACACAATTGTGCCAAACTTTAGATTGACAATACAAGAACAGTCGCTGAAAGTCAAGTTACCGTTCGCTGCAACTGTGCATTTAATGTCAACATTAGCTACATCTGTATATTAGTATTGCTCCTCTATAACATCCACATGTCCTAATAGGTTTATGAAAATGGGTTGTTCAGATGGGACATATTTATTCTTTTCTATGGACAAAAATGACGAAAATTATTATTAATCAGTAATGTATCATCTATGTGGGAGGGGGGCTTATTAGAAATGTCTCCATGTTGGCATCATGATCTGATGGAATTTCACAGGAAGAACCTCCTATATCAGAATGGATGACAGATAAGAAAAATCATTGGGGTTAAGGAACAGGGATTGTGAATTTCCACCATAGCAACTTACCACCAGGTGATAAGTATCTTGTCGTTGAAGGTCTGACCTCTGGGACCCCCAAAATTAGCAAAAACAGGGTCCCTGTGGTCCATTCAAGTATAGGAGATATGAGGCTGAAGAGAAGCTAAGATCTCGGCTGTCTCATACAGATGAATGGCGTGGCAACGAGGAGAGGCTCAGGAGACTCAGGGACCCCTGTTCTAGTGATCTGTAAGGGTCCCAGTGGTCGGACCATCACTATTTAGATCCTGTGGATAGGTGATAAGTTCTTGTGGTGGACCACAACTTTCATTGTCTGAAGATACATCAACAACTCCAAATGTAATAATGTTACAATGTTATTTACAGGAAATAAAACCCAATCCCCAGTTCATTAATGAAGGGGCGACTCGTGCAGATGTCTGGCAAGGATCGTTAGGTAATTAGTTTTGCATTGACGTTGAAGACGAGCTGACTTCTACACCCAGCCCAACATATATGAAGGGCGGCTGGATTACAATTCCCTTTGTATGTGTTAACATTTTACTGTAAACATTACATTAACTAACGATGCAACTAATTAACCAACCAATCTCCCTCACAAGTGGTTGACATTTAAAGGGAATGTCTCGTGTACTGTATCTAATTTTGGTTTCCTTATATCGTAGACTGTAGAAGAGAAATAAGGTTTTTGTTCTTTTTTTTATAGAGCTTTTATAGTCTTTTTTTAGTTTTAAAAATTTCCCTCAGGTGGCCATATTGGAGGCACACATTTCGACCTGGTATTGTCTGTATACACAGTACCACAGGATGTGTTGCTTCGTGGAAGCTGAAATGAATGGGATTTTTTTTTAATTTTTATTATATTATGGTCTCAGATAAGTGATGGGGTCCAGCCTTTCCAATAGATTGACAGGGGAGCTGCATATAGTGTCTTAGATCTGAGTATATTTTTACTAGTGCACTTTATCTAGCCCTCCACCAGTATAATAGTGATGTCATGAACTCCCCTACCCTAAACATAAAATGAGATGACTCTGTTCATAATGTCACAGTCTATACAGCAAAGCTGACAATTGAGCTACAGATTACAGATATTATTTCTAGTTTTTTTTTAGGTGGATAGCTAGGGTGGCTTTATTCTGAGAAGTTATCTCATTGGGACCATCTCAAACACATTGATTGAGAGATTAACTCTCCAGAAGATAGTGGTCAAATTGGTCATCAGCTCTACCTAGAGTCTCTAATTCTCATAATCTCCCATATTTCTGTGAAGTTCTGGTCATATATAGTAACTGCCCAATAACAAGAGATATATTTCTCCACAGGTGACTGCTGGTTTCTAAGTTCTGTTGCATCCCTGACTCTGAATGAAGACTGTCTTCGCCGTGTTGTCCCCATGGACCAGAGCTTTGACACCAACTATGCAGGAATCTTTCACTTTAAGGTAACATACACTTAGGACCAGATGATTTTTTCCAAAATTAAGACTAAGAGTTTTCTTGTGCATTATATTGGCTCTTGTGTCAGCAGGATCAACCCTATTCAACCAGGCATACTGTCTGTTTATGACTGTTTATTCTAGAAAAACAGTACCTTGAATCCATATGCAAGTGAGTAGTTAAGTGAACTACCAACCTGTGCACCCTTGCACCTCCTGCTTCCTCTGTCAGACCCTCCCCCTCCTTCTTCATTAACAGGGTCAGTTTCCTGTTTATTAATCTTGTCTGGCCCTGTCAATCAAGAAGAGGGAGGGGCTGTCAGAGAAAGCAGGAGGTGCAAGGGTGCACAGAGTGGCTTGGTCCTGCGCTTGGTGCACTTAACTGCTTGTTTGCTTATGGATTTAAAGTACTTTTTCTCTAGAATGAAGGAAAGGATCGCTAAGTGAAAGGTATCGTTACATTCAGCTGAGCTAGCCCTATAAGCCATTGTGCCTGGTGTAACAGTGAACAGGTTCCCTTTAATTGATAAATGTCTGTCTGTCTGCAGCCATCACTAGGGGGAGCTTACAGCATACAGTCTCATTATTAGTGCAGTGTATACACTGTATACAGTAAATGTCTAAGCTCCCTCTAGTGGTGGCTGCAGGCAGCTAAAATTAGTTTAACACCATGGGGGAAATTTATGAATGACTTTTCCAAATTTTGGCACAAGATTTGCAACTTTTATCCATTTTACACTGCCCTCTGTACTTTTCTGAAAAGTGAGCAGGGCTTAGAGTAAGGGGGCATGGCCTCCCATGGCCTGGCAGATAATTTGTACCAGAAACTAAGCTAGCGTGAATTTGAAGTTCTGGAACACAGACAGGCAAAGTCTAGAGCCTGAAACGCCCTGATGTTTATGAAGCTGATTTATAGCTCAGTAATAGAAAAGGACATTCAGCTTACTTCTCATCCTGGAGAACATATCACATTCTATTGTCCTCTGAAGTCAGCCTCCGACAATCAATTTCCCCTATACATGTAGATGTAGCAGGGCTGGGTTGGTTCATGCAGTCTCATTCAGACCTGTCACAGAGCACATCTCTTTGCATGACAGTGATGATGTCACAAGTGGTCAATGTAGGAGAGCAAGCCGCGACAAGCGGGTAAAACTGTGTATTGTCTAAATGTCAGGAGTGTGATGTCATCTGATGGGAGAGTTCTAAAAAATCACAATGGCCTGAGGGATATCAACAGTCTTAGAGACTGAGGGGCGGTCTAGCTGTGATTACAGTACTGTACATGCCGAATGGGCTATAATAGAACTACTCCATATTTATCTCATGGCTATTTTTATTGCCTAAATCAGTAGTACATGTGACTATACGAAATGTTGTAATAAATCTTATTAGCAGAAAGTGGTATCTTCCTCACTTTCCAGTATTCTGTAGTTCCCCTTTTTCTGTCCAGAATCCCTGAAAATGCAGTACCCCAGATGTGGGAGTATCTACTCTGTTTTGTTTGTTATATAATGTTTGTAATGTTAATGCTTTGTGCTGCACACTCAGTTGTTCCAGCGTGACCAGGCAAGGCCAAAAGTTAACAATCCTGACCCAGACCTCTCTGGAGCTCAGGGTGTGGGCTGGCTCCAGAAGTTTTCAGTCAGAGTCTGTGTAGAGAGGAATAAAGAAGGAGCATGTGCTCCTCTCTCATATACTTTAACTTCAAGCCTGGAGCCATAGTCACCTCAACGAGCTCCAGATGTAAGCAAACAAGAACTAAAGGAGAAGGATTTGCATGGCTACAGTGAAAGAGAAAAAAAATAAGGTGACCCAGCCTAAGATGATCCAGACCTTGCTGCTGCAGAGGGATAACAGGTTAAGACACCATATGCACCCCAGAATAGTGTAGCCGCTGTTGTCAGATTGTAGTTGATAGCCAGAGATCCCAGCAAGAGAATGAGTAACAAGAAGGCCATTGCTGCAACAATCTGTCTAGCTTATGCTTGGACATCTGGGAAGAATTTGCACTGTGTACAGATAACTGCTGGATGTACTACAATTCCTATTGTGTAAATGGTAAAGAGAGACTTTTGTTATGTTCAATATTAGTCCTTGTTACTGACTCTCCTAACACCACTTGCTGGCCATTGCGTTTTCATCACGTGCCCTGCCTAGCACCCACACGGACATTTAACATCAAGGGCACCTCAAAACTACCATCAGGTGTGGAGGCAACAGCTACAGGGAGTGCCCCAAGGGAATATAGAGTTCCCCTCCTTCACTGCACAGACCCCAGGGGTCAACAACCTGAGGGAGTACACTGTGACACATTATCATCAGGGCCACTACTTCATCCACTTCTCTGGCTCCTCAGGGGCTTGCTGCAGAAACATTTAGGAACCTCCTTAATCATCAAAAAATATAATTTAGTAGGGGCTTCTGAGTAAACCAGAACACACAGCACAGCTCTTACGTACATCATACCATCATAAATGGAGATGAAGCCAATGAATGTCAACCCTTTGAAGACCATTTCTTAATTGACATACACAGCTCCTAATGCCCTGTATAGTCATAGAGGTAAATTACAAAAATTCTGCAAGCATTCACCACTAGAGGGAGCTCATGAGCTTACTGCATACTGCATTGACGAAGAGCAAAATGTACTTAAGGTTGACTTATGACCTACAGAGTTAAAGAGCACCTGTCAGATGGGTCAACCCTATTAAACCAGGCATTTAGCCTGGTAACGTTGATTCTGCTGATTAAGGCCTCTTTCACACTTGCGTTGTCCGGATCGGGCGTGTACTCCACTTGCCGGAATTACACGCCGGATCCAGAAAAAACGCAAGTGTACTGAAAGCATTTGAAGACGGATCCGTTTTCAAAATGCGTTCAGTGTTACTATGGCAGCCAGGACGCTATTAAAGTCCTGGTTGCCATAGTAGTAGTGGGGAGCAGTATACTTACAGTCTGTGCGGCTCCTGGGCGCTCCAGAATGATGTCAGGGCGCCCCATGCGCATGGATGACGTTGGGGCGCCCTGACGTCACTCTGGAGCGCCCCGGGAGCCGCACAGATGGTAAGTATGCTGCTTCCCCGCTACACTTTACCATGGCAAACAGGATTTTAGCGTCCCGGCAGCCATGGTAACCATTGAGAAAAAGCTAAACGTCGGATCCGGCAATGCGCCGAAACGACGTTTAGCTTAAGGCCGGATCCGGATCAATGCCTTTCAAAGGGCATTCATTCTGGATCCGGCCTTGCGGCAAGTGTTCAGGATTTTTGGCCGGAGCAAAAAGGGCAGCATGCCGCGGTATTTTCTCCGGCCAAAAAACGTTCCGTTCCGGAACTGAAGACATCCTGATGCATCCTGAAGGACGGACTCTCCATTCAGGATGCATTAGGATAATCCTGATCAGTATTCTTCCGGCATAGAGCCCCGACGACGGAACTCTATGCCGGAAGAAAAGAACGCAGGTGTGAAAGAGCCCTAAGCTTAGATGCTGACTGCATGTTGTTTATACATTGTAATGAATTACAATGTATAAACAACATGCAGTCAGCATCTAAGCTTAATCATCAGAATCAACGTTACCAGGCTATATGCCTGGTTTAATAGGGTTGACCCATCTGACAGGTGCTCTTTAACTCTGTAGGTCATAAGTCAACCTTAAGTACATTTTGCTCTTCTTCTATGGATGGGATATAGAAGCTCAGACCTCTATAAAGATTTATTAGGAAATTATCAGCACAGAAAAGGATGACACAAACGGGAAATTCAGAAAGCAGATGAATTGTTGTCATAGCAAGAACACAAACTGTGTATTCCTGTTACCACAACATGACAAAATATAAGATATTAACAGCTCTGCCTCTACGATAAGATCCGTGACTCAAAGGTCGGGTGTAACAAGACCACATTCACCTGTGCACTAACCTATAACCTGTTCCCCCCAGTTCTGGCAGTACGGCGAGTGGGTTGATGTTGTTGTGGATGATCGGCTTCCTACTAAGAAAAACAATCTACTGTTTGTCAAGTCCACCGCGGCTAACGAGTTCTGGAGCGCCCTCCTAGAGAAGGCCTATGCCAAGTAAGAACCTAATATAACATCTAAAGCTGGATGTACACACCACGATCAAAAGGATCAAAGGGTATGGGGCCTGGACGACTGTTTACCCCATGGTAGATGTCAGGGAAAACAAGAATTGGGCATTTCTGGATTAAAACATACTGTATCTGATCCTTAGGAGATAAGATACCAGAAGGCTGGGGAAGCTACTGCTTATCCCTGTGCCCCCATAGAAGTAGACATGCATGCTTGACCAAACTGAGTGTGCTTGACAATGGTGGAGTCAGCAGAAACAAATGTCTGGGCGATTGTGTATGCAGAAACATCCAAACTAATACAATTCACTGAATGTGTGGTTCATATACTAAAAATACACCTGGATAACTTAACGAGATACAGCTGAGATTAACAAAGTGTAAACTGCTAGTGCTTTTTGGTCATTGATCACACAACCAAGGTGGTGCCCACTTTATTTTGGGTTCTGCAGTAGAATGTCACAGGGGTCTGATGGGATACACCCAAAGCTATTAAAAGAGCTTAGCGGTGAACTAGCAAAACCGTTAACAGATTTATTTAACCAATCACTGGCAACAGGAGTCGTCCCAGAAGATTGGAAATTGGCAAATGTTGTGCCCATACACAAGAAAGGTAGTAGGGAGGAATCGGGCAACTATAGGCCAGTAAGCCTGACATCAATAGTGGGGAAATTAATGGAAACCATACTTAAGTAGAGGATTGTGGAGCATCTAAAATCCCATGGATTGAAAGATGAAAAACAGCATGAGTTTACTTCAGGGAGATCATGTCAAACTAATCTTATAGATTTTTTTTGATTGGGTGACTAAAATAATAGATGGAGGAGGTCCAGTAGACATCGCTTATCTAGACTTTAGTAAGGCTTTTTATACTGTCCCCCATAGAAGGCTTATCAATAAATTGCAGTCTTTG
Source organism: Bufo gargarizans (assembly GCF_014858855.1). Lineage (NCBI taxonomy): Eukaryota > Metazoa > Chordata > Amphibia > Anura > Bufonidae > Bufo > Bufo gargarizans. Next base: position 133,497 of record NW_025334738.1, on the reverse strand, counting down.
GGCTTGGACTCCCATATTGTTGAATGGATTAGGCAGTGGCTGAGGGACAGACAACAGAGGTTTGTAGTCAATGGAGTATATTTAGACCATGGTCTTGTTACCAGTGGGGTACCTCAGGGATCTGTTCTGGGACCCATATTGGTTAATATCTTTATCAGCGAAATTGCAGAAGGCCTCAATGGTAAGGTGTGTCTTTTTGCTAATGACACAAAGATTTGTAACAGGGTTGATGTTCCTGGAGGGATACACCAAATGGAAAAGGATTTAGAAAAACTAGAGGAATGGTCAAAAATCTGGCAACTAAAATTTAATGTTGATAAGTGCAAGATAATGCACCTGGGATGTAAAAACCCAAGAGCAGAATATAAAATCAGTGATACAGTCCTAACCTCAGTATCTGAGGAAAGAGATTTAGGGGTCATTATTTCAGAAGACTTAAAGGTAGGCAGACAATGTCACAGAGCAGCAGGAAATGCTAGCAGAATGCTTGGGTGTATAGGGAGTGGCATTACCAGTAGAAAGAGGGAGGCGCTCATGCCGCTCTACAGAGCACTAGTGAGACCTCATTTGGAGTATTGTGCTCAGTACTGGAGACCATATCTCCAGAAGGATATTGATACTTTGGAGAGAGTTCAGAGAAGAGCTACTAAACTAGTACATGGATTGCAGGATAAAACTTACCAGGAAAGATTAAAGGACCTTAGCATGTATAGCTTGGAAGAAAGACGAGACAGAGGGGATATGATAGAAACTGCTAAATACATAAAGGAAATCAACAAGGTAAAAGAGGAGAAAATATTTAAAAGAAGAAAAACTGCTACAAGAGGACATAGTTTTAAATTAGAGGGGCAAAGGTTTAAAAGTAATATCAGGAAGTATTACTTTACTGAGAGAGTAGTGGATGCATGGAATAGCCTTCCTGCAGAAGTGGTAGCTGCAAATACAGTGAAGGAGTTTAAGCATGCATGGGATAGGCATAAGGCCATCCTTCATATAAGATAGGGCCAGCGGCTATTCATAGTATTCAGTATATTGGGCAGACTAGATGGGCCAAATGGTTCTTATCTGCCGACACATTCTATGTTTCTATGTTTCTATGTAATGTGCGAGGTAGCTAGGTCACAATTATACTGGGTGGCCTCTCCTCTTGCCAAGATACAACCTGCCACTCTGGCACAATAGCAGTCATACAGATGTAGGATGTCCTCCTGTGACACAGTAGGTCATTCCAAGCACTTTCAACTTGGACCTGTACTTCAGACAAGGTGATTGTTGTGCATTGGAGATCCATTATCCCATCTGGTCCCAGACATTCTCAATGGGGGAGAGATCTGGTGATCGGGCTGGCTAGGGGAGTTACTGAAGAGCACGTTCGGTAGAGCGGGTAGTGTGTGTGGATGTCTGTTATCTTGTTGACTCCAGTCTTCTGGGTCCAAAAAGGGGGTAGGATTGATTCCACAGTGTCCAGGATATAACGAAGGCTGGTCAATGTGGCCATGGTGGCTAATGATCTCCCACACCATGACTCCTGATGTTGGTACAGTGTGTCTCCACACAATGCATGATGGCAGTAGGTGATCTCCAGCCCTCTTGAAAACTCTGATGAGACCATCATTAGTACCAAGGCAGAACCTGCTTTCATCACTCAACATTACTGCTTGCTATTGATAGCTGCATAACGGTTATAAGGAGGGCTGTAGAGCATAGTCAAATAATTGTCCCATCTGGCCATTTACATGGTGAGATGGTACTAAGTGCTGACCTCAGGTGGTCACACTTATGAAAAATGCCAATCGGGCCAGCACTTTTCTGTTTCCATAGCTCTCATTGCAGTGAATAGAGCTATTCACATAGTATAGCACAGCAAGCTTGGCTGTTTCCATAATTCATGAGTTAGGCTACTTTCACACTAGCGTTCGATCGGATCCGTTCTGAACGGATCCGATCATATTAATGCAGACGGAGGCTCCGTTCAGTACGGATCCGTCTGCATTAATAACTTAGAAAATTTTCTAAGTGTGAAAGCAGCCTGAGCGGATCCGTTCAGACTTTCAATGTAAAGTCAATGGGGGACGGATCCGCTTGAAGATTGAGCCATATTGTGGCATCTTCAAACGGATCCGTCCCCATTGACTTACATTGTAAGTCTGGACGGATCCGCTCGCCTCCGCACGGCCAGGCGGACACCCGAACGCTGCAAGCAGCGTTCAGCTGTCCGCCTGTCCGTGCGGAGGCGAGCGGAGCGGAGGCTGAACGGTGCCAGACTGATGCAGTCTGAGCGGATCCGCATCCATTCAGACTGCATCAGGGCTGGACGGAAGCGTTCGGGTCCGCTCGTGAGCCCCTTCAAACGGAGCTCACGAGCGGACAGCCGAACGCTAGTGTGAAAGTAGCCTAAAGCAGCATGTTTTTTTCTGCTGTTTACATAGCTCTTATTCACTACAATAGGAGTTATGGAAACAGTGGAGTGCGGGTCATCAGTTTCCGTAAGCATGACCACCTGGGTCTGGCGCTTACTACAGGGACAGGGAGGCAGTACTATCTGTATCTACATAATTTACAGGGAGAGACATGGAGACATAATTTACAAGGGGGGACAGGGAGGTAGTACCTACATCAAATACCAGGTATAGACAATGAGGAAGTACTATATCTGTCTATATAATTTAAAGGTAAAAACTGGGAGGCAGTACTAACTGTACCTACATCAAATAAAGTTACCAGGTAGAGACAGGGAGGCAGTGCTATCTGTACCTACATCATTTACAGGGAGAGACAGGGAGGCAGTACTATCTGTACCTACATCATTTACAGGGAGAGACAGGGAGGCAGTACTATCTGTACGTACATCATTTACAGGAGGAGACAGGGAGGTAGTACTATCTGTACCTACATCATTTACAGGGAGAGACAGGGAGGAAGTACTATCTGTACCTACATTGTGGCTACATATGCGGCTACATAATTTAGAGGTAGAAACTGTGAGGCAGTACTAACTGTACCTACAACATTTACAGGAATAGAAAGGGAGGAAGTACTATCTGTAACTATGTTATTATAGGAAGGAATAGACAAACAGTTCTGCACATCATTTACAGGGAAGGATTGGAAGGTAACACTATATGTGCCTACATCGTTATATGGAGGGACATGGAGTAGATCTAATAGGACTAATTGCTTTTCCTATAGGGGTGCCCACCACATACTGAATTTCACAGATGGTGGTCATTTTGGTCTCATGTAGGCTGTTGCTATACTTCGCCATAATAATCGTAATGTAACACTGGGGAAATAAGTGTAGTATGAGAAACTTTTCTTTTCCAGCTTCTCTTTAATTTGTATATTTTCACAGGTTGAACGGCTCATATCAAGCACTCATTGGAGGTTTACCATTAGAAGCTCTACAGGACTTCACCGGTGGGATCGGTGAACTGTATTCTTTCGATAATGCTCCACAGAATCTGTTTCAGATAATCCAAAAAGCCTTAAGACGGAAGTCGCTGGTCACATGTAGCACGGTGAGTGCGGTGGGATATGGTGGGGGTTCCACACCGGCTCATTCAAACTAAATACTCAATGACTTCTAAGACAGGGTTGACCTTTAGGGTGTGCAATTTGTGTGCTCATACAGGGCAAATTACCTATCCCCGCTGAAGGGGGTGCCACAAAAGCTCTGGTACCCAAAGCTTATGACCACCACAGATGTTAATTGTATAGCAGTTATATTTAGACATCACATAGCACTGTTAGTGTTATGTGGTGTCTAATGGATGGAGATACTTGAGCACTGTATAGAGGTATTATTTCAGCACGGCATGGTAGTAATATTTCTGCATGGTATGATTGTATTTACATTGTAAAGCAGTGCTACTATACAGTATGGTAATCTAGTAGTGTATGGCGGTATTGTAGGGTACTGTAATTTAGACAACAGTATAACATTGTTATTTGGTCAACATATATCCTTTATAGATTGTAAGCTCTTGCGGGCAGGGTCCTCTACCCCTCTGTACCAGTCTTTTAATAGTTTCTTGTTTACTGTGTATTTCTGTGTAACACCAGATGCATGTACAGCTCCATGGAATTAATGGCGCCTTAAAATAAATAATAATAATAATGATATGGCACTGCTATGTAAGCACTATACTACATGCTGATAATTAGACACTGTATTAATGTACAGCAACAGCTGGGGCAACAGAAAGTACCACACAAGGCATTATCCGATGTAAGGCTGGCCCTGATTCTAGCACACACTATTGGCTATCCATGCTTTACAAGACCTTCCCATTTCCTCTGATTACTATGCAGATGGGCACTACTATGTGGCTACTGCTCATTCCCCACAACTGGCTGTACTGTGTGAATTCATGCGCTGCTTAGGCACCACTATATTCCTGGCACTTCTATTTTGCCCATCAAGTCAAAGTCACCAATAAATTGGTGGCACTATTATTTTGCAATCTTCATACGCGCCATATGAGTCCAGAGGCCAGACCCAAAAGATCCAAGAAGAAAAGACAGCAGCACGCAAATGTTCAATTCCAAGTCTCAATCCTATCGTCACCCACATACAGTAACGCTTTGGAAAACTCCAAGCCAAAACATCACTCAAAATGGATGAATTAAGTTTTTAAAAACCATCTATCATCTAGTCCAACAATGATGGCATTTACAGCCCCCCATCACCACCACTCTGGATAGTTTAGGAGAAAATATCTATTTCCAGTGCCACTAGGGGGAGCTCACTGCATACTGATTTATAAGGCTTTTGAATGGGAGCTGTATAAATCCCTATGCAGTGAGCTCCCTTTAGTGGAAGCTGTAGATATGCATCATTTTTTTAATTTAATGGCCTCGTTGTCCGGAAAAAGAGAATTTGGAGCACAGTTAAAAAAAAATAAACATGGCATCTACCTTCAAAAGAATTCTGGAACAATTTCAATGATATCATTATAATTTATAGCTATACTTTCCTGCCCTAGACCACCATTAACCCTTTCACCTCATCCATTACCATAATAATCATAAATGATATAGTTATATACAAACCGGATTCCAAAAAAGTTGGGACACTATACAAATCGTGAATAAAAACTGAATGCAATGATGTGGAGGTGCCAACTTCTAATATTTTATTCAGAATAGAACATAAATCACGGAACAAAAGTTTAAACTGAGAAAATGTACCATTTTAAGGGAAAAATATGTTGAATCAGAATTTCATGGTGTCAACAAATCCCCAAAAAGTTGGGACAAGGCCATTTTCACCACTGTGTGGCATCTCCCCTTCTTCTTACAACACTCAGACGTCTGGGGACCGAGGAGACCAGTTTCTCAAGTTTAGAAATAGGAATGCTCTCCCATTCTTGTCCAATACAGGCCTCTGACTGTTCAATCGTCTTGGGCCTTCTTTGTTGCACCTTCCTCTTTATGATGCGCCAAATGTTCTCTATAGGTGAAAGATCTGGACTGCAGACCGGCCATTTCAGTCCCCGGATCCTTCTCCTACGCAGCCATGATGTTGTGATTGATGCAGAATGTGGTCTGGCATTATCTTGTTGAAAAATGCAGGGTCTTCCCTGAAAGAGATGACGTCTGGATGGGAGCAGATGTTGTTCTAGAACCTGAATATATTTTTCTGCATTGATGGTGCCTTTCCAGACATGCAAGCTGCCCATGCCACACGCACTCATGCAACCCCATACCATCAGAGATGCAGGCTTCTGAACTGAGCGTTGATAACAACTTGGGTTGTCCTTGTCCTCTTTGGTCCGGATGACATGGCGTCCCAGATTTCCAAAAAGAACTTTAAATAGTGACTCGTCTGACCACAGAACAGTCTTCCATTTTGCCACACTCCATTGTAAATGATCCCCGGCCCAGTGAAAACGCCTGAGCTTGTGGATCTTGCTTAGAAATGGCTTCTTCTTTGCACTGTAGAGTTTCAGCTGGCAACGGCGGATGGCACGGTGGATTGTGTTCACTGACAATGGTTTCTGGAAGTATTCCTGAGCCCATTCTGTGATTTCCTTTACAGTAGCTGTCACGACTGTGACTGATCCAGACAGGTCTGGGAGGAGAAGGTCGCAGCGACTTGCTACTCGCGATAGCTTGTGAGTTTGCTCCGTGGTTCAGGGTATGTCATCCGGGTTTTGCCTTGTGAACCTTTTTGTCCTGACTGGGAGTTTGTAGGCATCCTTCTCAGGTGAGTCCTGTCTGCCACTCCCAGCTACTATATTAGTTTCAGTTTCACTTGCAGTCATTGCCAGATATAGTCCTTACTTCCAGTGCTATTCTGACCTTTGGAGGAGATCGTTTGACGGTATTGCCGTGGAGCTCTGGTCTGGCGTGGACTGTCGTTGCTGGGATCACCTTCTCTGCTCGTGACTGGATAAGTCTATGTTATAGATTGTTTGTTTGTTTGTTGCTGTCTTCCCCTGTTGTTCTCCTAGACGTGAGTGATGGTGACTAGTGCTCCCATCTGCCTTTCCCCAGGCTAGTCTTGTTAGGGTGACTAAGGGTTTAGGCATCCTGCTCGCCGCACGGGTTCACATCCCGTCTAGGGTATCAGGGCAGACAGGTGCCAGCTTAGGGTTAGTCAGGGGTGACCATTCTATTTCCCATCCGTAGATAAGGGTCCCCCTTCCCCTCCGTCTGGTGCGACACGACTGCTGCTGGGATAGCGGTCGTGACAGTATATCTGGCCTTTTAAAAAAAAAAAAAAAAAAAAGTGACTTTTTTTTTTTTTTTTTTTTTTTGCTTGCTGTTTTGCTTTGTATTTTTCTGTTCCACTATGGATCCGGTTACGGTTTTGGCGAAACAATTCCAGGGGTTATCCCTTGAAGTGGCAGGATTAAAAGCAACTGTTCTGCAGCAGCAGCAGCAGCAATCCTTGGGTTCCACCGTTGCTACGGGAAACCAGGGTACTCCTGAGCCAAAAGTGGCTTTACCTGATAGGTTCTCAGGAGGAAGAGACCAATTTGTAACCTTCAGAGAAGCTTGTAAATTGTTCTTCAGGTTACGCCCTAGGTCCTCCGGCGGTGAGGAACAACGGGTGGGCATTGTAATTTCGCTCTTGCAAGGAGATCCGCAGGCTTGGGCTTTCTCCCTACCATCAGACTCTCCGGCCTTACGATCAGTGGAGGAGTTTTTTGAAGCCCTGGGTCTCGTATATGATGACCCGGACAGGGTCTCACTGGCTGAGTCTAAGCTACGTAGACTTCGGCAAGAGAACCGGTCTGCTGAACTATATTGTTCCGAATTCCGTAGGTGGGCTACTGATACATTATGGAACGACTCGGCCCTTAGGAGTCAGTTCTGCCAGGGGTTGTCTGAAAAATTAAAAGACGCGCTGGCGGTATACGAGGTCCCTGGGTCTCTTGAGGCTGCTATGTCTCTGTCCATAAGAATCGACAGACGACTCAGGGAGAGACTATTAAATTCTACAGAGGCCTCTATAGGGCAGGGATCAGTTTGTTATGATCCAGTCAAACCAATGCAAATAAGGGGCGCCACTAGACGGGTGAATCCTCCTAAGGTCCGCCGTAGGTCAGAGGTTTGTTTTCGTTGTGGGGGGAGGGGTCATTTTGTAAAGGTATGTACCTCAGAACCCAAGAGACCACAAACAAAGGAGCCGCCGGAAAAACTAGAGTCCCCAGATTGTGCGGAGGATAACAGTCTGGGCGTATTTGTTTCCTCCATACGCATGTCTCAGTTTTTGTTGTCCGCTACCAGTTGAGGCGGGCAATAAGACTGAGATCTGTTCCGTCTTTTTGGACAGTGGGGCAGGGGTCAACTTGGTGGATTCACGGTTTGCTCAGGCTCTGGGTTTTACTCCGGAACCGGTACGCAGAACTATTCCTGTTTTTGCCATTGACTCCTCCCCTCTTACTCAGAGAGAGTTAACTCAGATCATCCATAATATCCATCTGCAGGTAGGGGACCTCCATAAAGAAATTATCTCTTGTTATGTCCTGGACGGTCTCCCGGCTCCTATGGTATTGGGGCTTCCCTGGCTGGTGACCCACAATCCAGTGGTGGATTGGCAGGCCGGGGAGATTGTGGAGTGGAGTGAACATTGTAAGGACAACTGCTTGAGTAGTAGGTTCTCCACACTCTCTGTAACATCTCTACCTGCCTTTCTGTCAGATTTTATGGATGTGTTTTCTGAGAAGGGTTGTCAGGGGTTACCACCTCATCGTCCATATGATTGCCCGATTAATCTTGTACCTGGGGCAAAACTACCTAAAACCCGGTTATACAATCTTTCCGGCCCGGAGAGGAAGGCTATGAAAGATTATATTTCGGAGAGTTTGGCTAAGGGACACATCAGACCCTCTTCTTCACCCGTGGCTGCAGGTTTCTTTTTTGTTAAAAAGAAAGATGGGGGCCTGCGTCCTTGCCTGGATTTCCGGGAATTAAACCGGATAACTATCCGAGATCCCTATCCTCTTCCTCTCATTCCCGACCTCTTTAATCAGGTTGCTGGTGCTAAATGGTTCTCTAAAATGGATCTCAGAGGAGCCTATAACCTGGTTCGCATCAAAGAGGGGGATGAGTGGAAGACGGCTTTTAATACTCCAGAAGGGCATTATGAAAATCTGGTCATGCCATTTGGTCTTACTAATGCGCCTGCGGTGTTCCAACATTTTGTCAACGATATTTTTAGTCACCTTATCGGGAGATTTGTTGTGATATATCTTGATGACATCCTGGTCTATTCTCCGGATTTGGAGACACATAAGATCCATGTGAGACAAGTGCTGCAGATATTAAGGGCCAACAAATTGTTTGCTAAATTAGAGAAATGTGTGTTCGCCGTAAAAGAACTGCAATTTCTGGGGTATGTGTTGTCAGATTCAGGTTTCCGCATGGATCCAGAGAAAGTCCGGGCGATTATGGACTGGGATCTGCCTGAGAACCTGAAGGCATTGCAACGTTTCCTGGGGTTTGCCAATTTTTATAGAAAGTTTATAAAGAACTATTCCTTGGTGGTCAAACCACTGACTGACATGACCCGAAAGGGATCCGATTTTTCCAAATGGTCACATGCAGCCAAAACTGCCTTTACATCTCTGAAGGAGAGATTCACCTCGGCCCCTATTCTCGTACAGCCAGATGTCTCGCTTCCTTTTATTGTAGAGGTTGATGCATCAGAGGTGGGGGTGGGAGCGGTACTTTCTCAGGGCCCGTCCCCTGGTGAATGGCGTCCGTGTGCTTTCTTTTCAAAGAAATTGTCTACGGCAGAAAGGAACTATGATATTGGCAACAGGGAACTTTTAGCTATTAAGTTGGCCTTTGAGGAGTGGCGTCATTTTTTGGAGGGGGCGGTTCATCCCGTCACAGTGATTACTGATCACAAAAACTTATTATATCTGGAGTCTGCTAAACGTCTCAACCCTAGACAGGCTCGGTGGTCGTTATTTTTTACTAGGTTTAATTTTGTAATAACCTATCGCCCGGGGGCAAAAAATACTAAGGCGGATGCATTGTCTCGAAGTTTTCCTGGAGGGGGTGATGTTGAGGTACCAGAGCCTATTTTGCAAAAGGGGGTGGTGGTCTCTGCATTACACTCAGGTTTAGAGGGGAGGGTGTTGGAAGCTCAGGGGGACGCCCCGGCCTCCTGCCCCTCGGGTAAACTGTTTGTGCCAGAAAATTTACGCCTGGAGATACTAAAGAACACCATAACTCCACACTGGCAGGACACCCAGGTAGTAAGGCAACCTCTGAATTAGTGTCTCGTCGGTTCTGGTGGCCTAAGTGGCGCCAGGAGGTGTTTAATTTTGTGTCTGCATGTGCTACCTGTGCTCGTTCTAAGGTAGATCATACTCGTCCAGCAGGGCGTCTTTTACCTCTGGCCATCCCCAACAGGCCTTGGACGCACCTATCAATGGATTTCATTACGGATCTACCAGTATCAGCTGGGAAGACTGTTATTCTTGTAGTTGTTGACAGATTCAGTAAAATGGTGCACTTTATTGCTCTTACCGCATTGCCTAATGCTAATACACTGGCTCAGGTTTTTATTGACCACATCGTGAAGCTTCACGGGGTCCCTTCCGATATTGTTTCGGATCGTGGTACCCAATTTGTTTCTAAATTTTGGAAAGCTTTTTGTTCTCGTTTAGGGGTTCATCTGTCGTTTTCTTCATCTTTCCATCCACAGTCCAACGGTCAGACTGAACGTACCAATCAAAACCTAGAGACATATTTGAGATGCTTTGTTTCCGAAAATCAGGAGGAATGGTCATCTTATTTACCGTTAGCCGAGTTTGCCATTAATAATCGTCGTCAAGAATCCACAGATAAGTCACCATTTTTTGGTGCGTATGGTTTCCATCCTCAGTTTTGTACGTTTAGTGAGGGGGGGCCGTCTGGGATTCCCGAGGAGGAACGATTTGCGTCTTCACTTTCATCAGTGTGGCAGAGTGTGCAATAAAGTTTGAAGAGAATTGGTGGTAGATACAAACGTGCGGCTGATAAGAAGCGCTCTGAAGGTCCGGACCTTGGGGTGAATGACTTGGTGTGGTTGTCTACCAGAAATATCAAGTTGAAGGTTCCCTCGTGGAAATTAGGTCCGAGATTTATTGGTCCTTATAGGGTAATTAAGGTCATTAACCCGGTGGCTTTTCGCCTGGAGCTACCTCAGACTATAAGGATCCATAATGTCTTCCACAGATCTCTGCTTAAGAGATATGTAGAACCTCCTGAACCATTGCCACTACCGCCTCCACCGGTGGTTGTTGATGGCAGTCTTGAGTTTCAGGTAGAAAAGATTGTTGATTCACGATATGTTCGCCGCTCCCTTCAGTACCTGGTGCACTGGAGAGGTTATGGTCCCGAAGAGAGAATGTGGGTGCCAGCATCAGAGATAAAGGCGGACAGACTTATTCGGGCTTTTCATAGGTCCCATCCGGAGAGGCCGGGTCTTGAGGGTCCGGTGGCCCCTCGTAGAAAGGGGGGTACTGTCACGACTGTGACTGATCCAGACAGGTCTGGGAGGAGAAGGTCGCAGCGACTTGCTACTCGCGATAGCTTGTGAGTTTGCTCCGTGGTTCAGGGTATGTCATCCGGGTTTTGCCTTGTGAACCTTTTTGTCCTGACTGGGAGTTTGTAGGCATCCTTCTCAGGTGAGTCCTGTCTGCCACTCCCAGCTACTATATTAGTTTCAGTTTCACTTGCAGTCATTGCCAGATATAGTCCTTAGTTCCAGTGCTATTCTGACCTTTGGAGGAGATCGTTTGACGGTATTGCCGTGGAGCTCTGGTCTGGCGTGGACTGTCGTTGCTGGGATCACCTTCTCTGCTCGTCACTGGATAAGTCTATGTTATAGATTGTTTGTTGCTGTCTTCCCCTGTTCTCCTAGACGTGAGTGATGGTGACTAGTGCTCCCATCTGCCTTTCCCCAGGCTAGTCTTGTTAGGGTGACTAAGGGTTTAGGCATCCTGCTCGCCGCACGGGTTCACATCCCGTCTAGGGTATCAGGGCAGACAGATGCCAGCTTAGGGTTAGTCAGGGGTGACCATTCTATTTCCCATCCGTAGATAAGGGTCCCCCTTCCCCTCCGTCTGGTGCGACACGACTGCTGCTGGGATAGCGGTCGTGACAGTAGCATTCCTGTTTGTGGTGCAGTGTCGTTTAAGGGCCCGGAGATCACGGGCATCCAGTATGGTTTTACGGCCTTGACCCTTACGCACAGAGATTGTTCCAGATTCTCTGAATCTTCGGATGATGTTATGCACAGTTGATGATGATAGATGCAAAGTCTTTGCAATTTTCCGCTGGGTAACACCTTTCTGATATTGCTCCACTATCTTTCTGCGCAACATTGTGGGAATTGGTGATCCTCTACCCATCTTGGCTTCTGAGAGACACTGCCACTCTGAGAAGCTCTTTTTATACCCAATCATGTTGCCAATTGACCTAATTAGTGTTAATTGGTCTTCCAGCTCTTCGTTATGCTCAAATTTACTTTTTCCAGCCTCTTATTGCTACTTGTCCCAACTTTTTTGGGATTTGTTGACACCGTGAAAATTTTAATCAACGTATTTTTCCTTTAAAATGATACATTTACTCGGATTAAACGTTTGATCTGTCACCAAGTTCTATTACAAATAAAATATTGACATTTGCCATCTCCACATCATTGCATTCAGTTTTTATTCACAATTTGTTTAGTGTCCCAACTTTTTTGGAATCGGGTTTGTAGAATTAAAGGGAGCAGTCCCATTAAAAGCATGCATCGCTTATCCACAGAAGGAAGAGTTTGAAGACAAAGGTGGCCATCTTTATAGGAGTCACAGAGGTAGCTGAGAGCTGTACTCTGCTATCCCCATCAGTCCCATAGACCTTGAGTGGAGTGGTAGTGCTCATGTGTGATCACTGCTTTTTCAGAACTGCTCTGGACCCCTCTCCTGGTAATAGATGGGGGTCCCAAAGATCATCTTGTGGATAGATGATAAATGTTTTTCATGGGATAACACCATTAAGTATTATCCACCATATCACCCTAGGCCTCCAGATGTGTTTTATATTAAGCCATAACCGCCATAGATATCCAATTATGTCACATATTATTAACCCATGACCTAGACCACCATGGATATGAATATTAGCCACTTCATTATCCGTGACCACCACAGATACCAGGAATTAACTGCTAAACCACTCTAGACCATCAGAGATATTACAGGAATACCATCTATAACCCCTTAATCCATCCCGTGTAAAAATGAGTGATGTAGTATAGTGAGTATAATCAGGGGTAGAGGGGAAATGAGGGGAATACTTCCATCTCTGACTTGGGCACCAACACCCTCGAAAGCTCCCTTTTTAATATCCCTTATGTGCCCAGTATTGGATGACATCAATATTGGATATAACTCATGAAGAGATATTTATTATTTATCACAGAAATCTGACTCTGGAACAGAGACCGTTGTCAGCACTAATATAGTCAAGAATCACACGTATTCACTGACTGGAGCAGAAGAGGTAAGATACGTACGGTATATATGTATACACAAAGAACTTGTCATGATTGACCCTGGCAACAATGGCCAATGGACTGTCCATTGTCATGAACAGGTCTTCTATCGTGGTGGAACGGTCCAGATTGTGAGGGTGAGGAATCCCTGGGGTTTTAAAGAATGGAACGGAGCCTGGAGTGATAAGTAAGTACTTTACTTCATTTATGGGCATGCTTCGCACGCTCCCAAAACCAGAGAGACAGGGTTTCCTAAATTAACCAGACCTCCAGTGATGTTTTATATGACCCTATATGTAATGTACCATGGGTCTCCAGGGATATCAAATGTTAACCCATTACCATCCTATGGACTCCGCACGTCTTGCTCTTTCATCATATTGTGCAACCTAAAATGTAATGGATGCACTATCAATGATGTATCAACTTGTACTGATTTTTTTTCCATCTTGCAGAGCACCACAATGGGATGAAATTGACTCAAAGGTGAAAGCCAACTGGAAAATCGAGTGCGATGATGGTGAGGCCTGGTGAGTAAATTCCTATCGGTTGTGTCCACTGCACTGAATCTCATATACCAAACTTAAAGGTGTTGATAACCCATCCTCAGGATAGTTCATCAGTATCTGATCATGGTGGCCCGACTCCCGGGACCCTCGCTGATCAGCGCTTTGAAGAGGCTGCGGTGACCCAATGAGCACTAAGGCCCCTTCCTATACCAGTGACGTCATGTTCATTGGTCACATGGCCTAGGGGCAGCTTAGTCCCGTTCAAGTGAAAAGGGCTGAGCTTCAATACCAAGCACATGCCTCCAAAACCTAAGACCCCCGCTGATTAGATGTTTGAGGAGGCCACAGAACTCCGGAGAGTGCCACATACTTCTCGCACAGCGCCATACATTGTATTGCAGCTAATCCCCTTTCACTTGAATAGGACTGAGCTGCGCCTAGGCCACATGACCAATGAACGTGATCTGATATTGATGACCTATCAGAATCTTGGAAAACCCGTTTAGGTCTATTGTCACCCAAAAGCAATATCATGTCATGTTCCATCTCCTTCTCTTCAAACAGTTGATCGGCAGGGGTGCTGGGTGTCAGCCCCCCACAATCAGGTATTTTAAACAGCCGGAAAATCCCTTTAAAAATAAAAATACAGAAAACCTGACATTTTACATTTTATAAAATATGTTTAAGAAGGTGATGACAGTTCACCTGTTCAGTGCTGCAATCAAACCCCTGTACTGTCAGCTCCGTTAATGTGATCGGTGTCGTCAGCCTGAGCCAAACAAAAGGTCCCCAGGGCTGCCACTTTCAACATATTTCTAGGAATCGGCATAACATTTTGACATGCATGCGTAAAAAATCAATGTAAAATATAAAAAAATTAAAAACTAAGGCAAAAAATTTAAGTGTTTTACAAAAACGTTTACAAACATAACAAAGATTTTTTTAAATAAAAATTTAATAAAACCAATATATAGTAACCCAATCACACATATTTGGTATCTTCATAACCATCACATGTACTATAAATATACACCAAAAAGTTTGAAAGAAAAAAAAGAGGGTGGAATGGTGTGGGGTTTGCAAATAAAATAAATAAATAAAGACTACTGATTGCTACATTGATGCAAGAATGAAAAAGTTCTTAGTTCTGGAGTGACTGAAAGAAAAATCCAAAAATACTGCTTGGTCTTGAAGGTCAGAGTGGCCTGGTTCTGAAGGAGTTAATGAATGACAATAGAATTTACACTGATCTACAAGGTGATTATTCATAATTATTAAGTCTAGAAGAACACAAAATGATGGAATGCTTGAATATTCACGCCCACTAGTATGACGCACCTCAGTAATCTCAGTGTCAGATTATGGGTGTTAAAAGACGGATAATTAGTCCAATGAAGACACATCGAGCAATCAGTCTGCCATTCATCAATAGTTTATTTAGAATTTGTCAAAAATGATGCAATTGCGCCAAACGTCCCTCTGGTGCAGGCTGCATGATAAACTAGGTGTAGCACGTTTAACACATTTCCTAATAACTGGCATACATATATACACTAACATTGTATGACCAAAAAGATACATTTTTTTAAAAGTTTACACATTTTTAGATCTCTTTTTTAGCTGTCGAGACAGCCTAAAAAATTGTCTAAAATACATAATACATTTTGTGCACAACGTGTACATCGGCATATATTGCCCATACTGTTGCACCTTGCAGAGGTGGTGTCACGCTTCGGTGTGGGAGGGAAACACTACACCGAGCATAGGAGGGAAGGGGGGAAAAGGGAATCAGGCCTGAGAACCAAGGAAGGAAAATGGACACCTAGTGAAAACCCTAACCAAAATCTTGACTGACTACCAGTATGAAAAGACCCCAAAGGTAGGTGAGTTCATACGCAGGAATACCTAGAGTCCTATCTAGCCGTATAGGACCCTGGTACTAATGGCAGGGACGAGACTACCTGTTCCTCCAAAAGGAAGGACGGACAGGAGTCTCCTTCAGGCCTAATACAAACAATAGGGAAATGCAACACACAGAACCCAAACAAAATATGAAAGGGAAAGGAAAGACTTAACTTCAAAGGCGCAATGGAAGCACCAGGAACTCAGTCGAGATCAACCACAATCTATCCAAAGGTATAAACAGAAGCTATAAACCGCACAGCATTGTGGGAGAAGCAACTATAAATAGAGAAGGTTAAATGACCCTAATAGCCACACCTGGGGAAAGAAGGTGTGGCAAGCACCAGAAACAACACAGACGTCATTTGATCCAAAACGGAAAACATGTCAGATCAAACCATGTGTTGCCAGTCTCACCGATCTTCTGCCACCTGTCGCAGGAACGTCTGTGACAGTTGGTCACAGACTGCTGAAGCCAGGCAGAGGTAGCACACTGCAGCTGTCACATAATGTAAGGGGCAGCACGTTTCATGAAACAGCTCAGATTAGGCTGTCCACATGCAGATTATTGCCAGTAGAGAGCTCTTGTCCTTACCATAGTGTTTGGGAAGTGAGTATGGAAGGGGTAGGGTGGAGGTCCTGCTGTTGTAACGGTCAGCAGAGGAAGAGACCATAGAGCAGGACTCAAGTACAGTGCAGCAGACAAGGAGGCTGAAGTAGAAACCGGCTTTATTAAAGGAGAACTCTAACTGCCGGAGAAGCAGATTTACAATATGAACAGCTTGAGAATTCACAATAAAGATAATGGAAACTTGCATAAAGAACACAAATGAATCACAAACACAAGTACAGACAATAGCAGGCTACTCTCTTCTAGGTAGTCCTATCTGTCCCCGCTACCCGGGGTGCACCTCTACGGTGCACTAAACTAAATCCTATTCCACTATGCCCTAGCTCAGGTTAGCATCAGTGCACTCACAGTTCGGTGTCCGGCGCATGCAGGCAGATACAGTCTGGGTCCCGATCTGGTTGCTTGCTTGCTTGCTTGCTTCAGCGTGGCTCAGCTCTGGCCTCTCTTTGTAGTCTCTGTAACTCTGGTTAGAGATAATCAGCAGCTCTGGACGTGTAATCAGGCAGGGCCTGGAATTCACTCACAGTTCCTCTGGTAAGTGCCTCACACTACAGCAGTCTCTCTTCTACACCAGGACACATCAGCTCAGTCAGAGAGCAAACACACTCTAATGTCCCAGATACTGTGTCAGCAGGCAGGGAGCAATCACTCTAATCTTCCCTGTGGATCTCCCTCTCAGTGCACAGCGTCCTTCTTCCTGTGTACTCAGACACCTTCAGCCCAGGCTCTCTGCTCAGCCCGGGAAAAACACTTAACTCCTTGTCCTCTGGAAACAACTCCTCTCACTGTCCTACTCAGCCACAGTGGCCTCTGGTGGCTGGAGGGAAACATGACAGTCTGCTATATATATATATGTGTTGGAAATGTTGCTGGATGATCAGGGCTGCCTCTTACATGCCTCCCCACTTAAAGGTGGCCGTCCTCGGCCTTGCTATATAGTCCATAGAAATAATGGTTAATGTAACTTTTTATACAGCAGTACAACATTGTCCACAATACATACAGGTGGACCAAATGAACTCATCAGCAGCGTACCTGTTTGGTGGAATCCCCTGCAGTAAGCCTACTGGATCTCCGGAGGTCCTGGCTATCTGTTACGACCTGACTCTCTCCACTAGGAACTGCCAGTCTGGATTCATCCACCACAATAGGAGGTTCGGGTGTGTCCGAGGGCCCCTCTCCATTACGGGCTGGCAATGGTTCTGTGACAGTGCCTTCATCACCTGTAACCTGGGAGGCTTCTTCAGTGTTGGGAGCAGTCCACCAGTCTTCACCATAATCTCCATCAGAGATAACAAGTTCTGAGTATGGGGCAGGAGGAGGTGTCCTCTGAACAGGTGCGGGATCTTTGGACCGGCATGGCCGTAACATATTCCTATGTAGAGTCCGTGAAGCAAATTCCTCATTCTCAACCTGCACTTCGTAGACCGGACCATTAGGGTACACTCTCTTGATCACTTTATACGGCTGTACTTCCCAACGCTCACTCAACTTGCCTCTGGGACGTTTCTCTCGTACCAGTACCCGATCCCCAGGCTGCAATGGAACCTCCTGAACTGGAGGACGGTCTGTATGAGCTCTCTCCTGTAACCGCTGACCTGCCAACCGGCGAATGGTCTGGAGACGCCGACGGTGTTCTTTCACCCATGAGGTGGTTGATCGCTCTATTAGGTCTTCTGGCTGTTCTAGGTTTAATTCCACGATCTCTCGACCAGCCCTACCGAACAGTAACATGTATGGGGTGTAACCGGTGGTGGTGTGGACACGATTATTGTAAGCCCAGACTAATTCTGGCAGGTAGTCAGGCCAGTGTGCCCTCTTGTCTTCCTCTAGCGTCCTCAGCATTTGCAGCAATGTGCGGTTAAAGCGCTCACAGGCTCCGTTTCCTTGGGGATGATAAGGAGTTGTCCTGGATTTTTCAATGCCGTACAGTCGATGTAGCTCTTCCATCACTTTTCCTTGAAAGCACGCCCCTTGATCTGAATGGATCCGCTTTGGACACCCATAGACCCGAATGAAGTCTTGACAAATGGCTTGTGCAGCGGACTCGGCCGTCTGGTCCCGAGTTGGGGTGACTACTGCAAACTTGGAGAAGTGGTCGATCATGACCAGGCAATACTGTGGACCTCTTGACGATTGTCCCACAAGAAGATAGTCTATCATCAACACTTCCAGCGGTTCTGTGGTCTGGATGGACTGTAGGGGTGCTCTCTGTTCTGTACTCTTCGTGAGTTCACACACTCGACACTGTCGGCAAACTTCTTCAACTGTGGCCTCCAGTCGCGGACAATACACATAACGCTGCAGCCACTGGTATGTCTTGACTGGCCCGAAGTGAGCTCCAAACTCATGAGCCTCTTTGGCTATCTCCCGTGCCATTCTTCTGGGTATCACTACCTGCCACCTCGCCTCTAGGTCGGCAGGCTGTTGCCACTTGCGGAACAAAACAGCTCCATGCACTTCCAGTCTGTCCCATTGATGTAGAACGGACTTCATCTCGGCATCCAGATCAGTCCTTTCTTCTTTGTTGGGTTTCCTGCACTGGGTTACCCAGCTTTTCATTTGCTGCAGTCCAATGTCTTCATCTTGCAATCTGCCCCATTCTTCATTAGTTCTCCCCAATGCTTTGGGTAGCTTACGGGCCTCCCCACTTGTCTGGGCCGCGACTGTTGGGGGAGCGAACTTGCGGAAGTCAGGAGTTTCATCTTCTTCCTTTTGTTCATCCATATCCCCTACTGGAGTTTCAAAAGTAACCCTCGAGAGACCATCAGCATTAGTGTTCTCTGTAGCGGAGCGGTAGCGAATTGAGAAGTCATACTTTGCGAGGCGAGCCGCCCAGCGTTGCTCCAGGGCTCCCAACTTGGCAGTACCCAGATGGGCCAGGGGATTGTTATCCGTCCGTACGAAGATCTTAGCTCCTGTCAGATATCCTGCAAATTTCTCCGTCATAGCCCACACCAGGGCAAGGAGTTCCAGCCGGAAGGAACTGTAGTTATGGGGGTTTCGCTCCGTATCTCGCAAGGATCTACTGGCATAAGCGATCACTCTCTCATGTCCATCTTGTACCTGCGACAGGACTGCCCCCAGTCCGTAGAGGCTGCCATCAGTAGCTAAGATGAATGGTTTATCAAAATCGGCATAAGCCAAGATGGGGGCCGATGTCAGGGCTTCTTTCAGGGCCTGGAAGGCCTCTTCCTGTTTCTGTCCCCAGGGGATACTTTGGCCCTTGGGTTGCCCAGCCGTTCCTCTCAACAACTCATTCAGAGGGCCCGCTATTTTTGCGTAGTCTTTGATGAACCGCCGGTAGTACCCAGTCAGTCCCAGGAAGGCCTTCAACTCACGCAGTGTTCTCGGCACTAGCCATTGTCGTATTGCAGCCACTTTGTCTTGGGACGGTAGCACTCCGTCTTGGGACACCCTATGGCCCAGGTACTCGATCTCCCTCTTGAAGAGATGACACTTCTTTGGCTTTACCTTCAGGCCATGGGATCGCAGTCGCTCGAGTACCTGCCCTAGCCGATTCAAGTGTTCTTGAAAAGTAGCAGAGTATACGATGATATCGTCTAGGTATATCAGAGTGGCTTCAAAATTCAGGTCTCCCAGGCATCTCTCCATCAGCCGCTGGAAGGTTCCAGGGGCATTAGTCAGTCCGAATGGCATCCTGTTGAATTCAAATAACCCCATGGGGAGTATGAATGCTGTCTTTGCCTTGTCCTGCTCAGCCACTGGTACTTGCCAGTACCCACTTGCTAGATCCAGGGTGGAGAAGTATTTGGCTCGTCCTAGAGCCGTCAGAGACTCCTCGATGCGTGGCAGAGGATATGAGTCTCGCGCAGTGCAAGCATTCAACCGCCGGTAATCCACACAAAATCGAATAGTGCCGTCCTTCTTCTTGACAAGCACCACTGGGGCTGCCCAAGGGCTCTGGCTTCCCCGCACCACTCCGGAATCTATCATCTGTTTCAATAGCGTCTTCACTTCCTGGTACAACTTGGGCGGAATCTGTCGATATCTCTCCCGAATTGGTGGAGTGTCCCCCGTCGGTATATCATGTGTGATAGCATTCGTGCAGCCAAAGTCATCGGCGTGGCGGGCAAACGCAGCCTGATTCTCCCACAGCATGGTTTCAACTGCTCGCTGTTGGTCTAAACTGAGAGCCTTAACATCTATCTCCATTTGATCCAAGATGGTTCCCCCATTCCATTCTGGGGTCGGCGCCTCTTCTGCACTGGCAGTAACTGCCAGGGTCCAACCAGCATCCCCTACCGGAGCTAGAGTCACTTCTCTCTGACTCAGGATTTCTCCCTGATGTAGGTACACACGAGCCAGTTCCACCCCTGGCGTCAAGGGAACTTCTAGATATCCCACATTCACAGCTCTTATGGGTACTCGTCCATTCTGGACCACTCCCAGTGTCCGGGCCACCAGGACGTCCTGACCCAGCTCTCCTAGGCCTGTTGGTTCAACGAACACCTCCATGCCTTCAAGATTACGGAAAGTTCCCACGGGTAACGTCAGCACGGTCTCCCGACCAGGGGGAAGGGTGAAGGTAGCCTTTCCTGGCGCTCGGATCGTTCCCACCGCCTGGTGTGCTGGTACACTTTTCTGTGTTCCACAAAAACGGATTAGCCGTTGAAATGCTTTCTGGGTAGGTTTGTGCGGGGTGGCTTGTTTCCAGTAACCCGGCCCCCGTTTGGTGAACATGATCTGATCCAATTCTCGCAGGATATTCATGCCCATTATCACCGGCACATCTTCTTTGAACGTTTCGGGGACCAACAAGATACCTTTCCGCCCCACTTCCTGTCCACACAGCCGTACATTCATCCACACGACCCCTGTGACAGGAATCTGTTGTTGGTTAGCCGCTGTAACCCGGACCAGTGTCTCTCGTTCTGGCTTGGCCAGCGCTTGAAAGTAACGGTAGAAGAATGACTCGGGCATAGTTGTCACCTGAGACCCAGTATCCACTAAGCAGTCGACAGGAACACCTTCGAACTCAGCTCGTATAGTGGGGCACCCTGCGACCAGGTGTTCGGAGCTTTGCTGGGTAACTTGGCTCTCCACCTCCCCTGCAGTACGCCCCACTACTGCAGGGGTCGGTAGTTTAACGGCGGCTCTTGGCGTCCAGCTGGATTATTCCGACACTCTCTGGCGAAATGTCCTAGATCTCCACACCGCCAACACTGTGCCCCTTGACGGCCCACTTTTAGCCTGCGAGTGGGAGGTGCCCTCAGAGCTTGGCTGGATGGCCCCACTGAAGGGTAATGAGGGGCTTGATGGTATGGTAAACTAGCATAAGGGCATTCGGGTGTAGGAACCCACGGAGTCGCCTGATAGGTTTGTTGTCGGGCTGGATAGGCAGCCTCAGTAGTATGGCGCGACTCTATCCGTTTCTCCAGGTGTGTCAACTTTTCGTGCATGACACTCAGGGAGCTCTGCAAGTCTTGTACCACTCTGACCAGGGCTTCCTCATTTCTTGTAACCCCGGGGGGTGTAACGGTCTGGGTCCGTATTACTCCAGAAGCATAGCCGTCTTCTTTGTTTCGCGTCACGGCCTCTGCCAAAATTTGTCGAAAGGTTAGGGTAGGGTCTACTCTGACTCGTTCCCGCAGAGCCTGTTTCAGGGGATTGCTGTAGAGCCCCAGAATAAATTGTTCCCGCAGTATCCGGTCTATGGGTCCCATGCCAGTAACCCCATCTGCCTCTTTTTTTTGTACCTCGGCCAACACTTCCTGTAGGGCTGTAGCGTACTGAGAGACACCTTCGTCTTCCCGTTGAATCCGGTAAAAAAACTTCGCCCGGAGGTGCCCTGCACTGGCTGTTTCCCCATATATTTCTTCCAGGAATCTCACCATCTCTTGCAATGTATTGCGCGTGGCTTCTGGTTGTAGGAGAACATTTCTTCGGGCCTCACCCTCGAGAGCGGCCAAAGCAATTTCTACTTGTAGTTCTGGGCTGACATTGTAAATCCTAACAGCACTCTGTAACCTTGTCACCCAGTCTGACAGTGTCATGTTCTGGCCATCAAATTTGGGTAGCAAGTTGAACAACGTGCCAATAGGAAGGGCCCTTGCAAGGGTTCCACCATTGCCTGAGGTACTCACATTAACATCATGCACATTGCCTTCAGCCGCCTCCATCTCTGTGACTGTATCCTGTTCGCAGCGCCACTTGTAACGGTCAGCAGAGGAAGAGACCGTAGAGCAGGACTCAAGTACAGTGCAGCAGACAAGGAGGCTGAAGTAGAAACCGGCTTTATTAAAGGAGAACTCTAACTGCCGGAGAAGCAGATTTACAATATGAACAGCTTGAGCATTCACAATAAAGATAATGGAAACTTGCATAAAGAACACAAATGAATCACAAACACAAGTACAGACAATAGCAGGCTACTCTCTTCTAGGTAGTCCTATCTGTCCCCGCTACCCGGGGTGCACCTCTACGGTGCACTAAACTAAATCCTATTCCACTATGCCCTAGCTCAGGTTAGCATCAGTGCACTCACAGTTCGGTGTCCGCACATGCAGGCAGGTACAGTCTGGGTCCCGATCTGGTTGCTTGGCTTGCTTGCTTGCTTGCTTCAGCGTGGCTCAGCTCTGGCCTCTCTTTGTAGTCTCTGTAACTCTGGTTAGAGATAATCAGCAGCTCTGGACGTGTAATCAGGCAGGGCCTGGAATTCACTCACAGTTCCTCTGGTAAGTGCCTCACACTACAGCAGTCTCTCTTCTACACCAGGACACATCAGCTCAGTCAGAGAGCAAACACACTCTAATGTCCCAGATACTGTGTCAGCAGGCAGGGAGCAATCACTATAATCTTCCCTGTGGATCTCCCTCTCAGTGCACAGCGTCCTTCTTCCTGTGTACTCAGACACCTTCAGCCCAGGCTCTCTGCTCAGCCCGGGAAAAACACTTAACTCCTTGTCCTCTGGAAACAACTCCTCTCACTGTCCTACTCAGCCACAGTGGCCTCTGGTGGCTGGAGGGAAACATGACAGTCTGCTATATATATATATGTGTTGGAAATGTTGCTGGATGATCAGGGCTGCCTCTTACACTGTGACCAATGGGAAACAGAGAGAGATGTGCCGTTAACATTGGGGAGAGGAGGAAGCACTGCTATCAGTATCGGGGAGCAGAAATTCCAGCTGTTAGTAAGCGGAAGCCCTGCTGTGATTACTGGAGAAGGAGGAGCCCGACTGTGAGTACTGGGGGAGGAGAAAGCCCTGCTGTGAGTACTGGGGGTGGAGAAAGCCCTGCTTTGAGTACTGGGGGAGGAGAAAGCCCTGCTGTGAGTACTGGGGAAGGAGGGAACCCTGCTGTACATACTGGAGTAAGCCCTGTTTTGACCACTGAAGAAAGAGGTGAGAAGCTTTTCTGTGATGAATGGGAGACTGAGGAGTCCGGCTATATATACTTGGGGATGGGAGACCCTGATGTATCTACTAGGAGTGGGGCCTATGTTACCATTAAAAAAGCTATAAGTAAAGTAGTTCATTATTTCTTTTGCATTTTCTTTAGGATGCCATTTTCTTCCTTTGTTGTTGAATTTTATCGAGTGGAAATATGTCATCTAACTCTGGACAACATATGCTGCAATGAAAACCATAAGTGGTGCCTAACAGAATTCTCAGGCTCCTGGACCCCTGGATTCTCTGCTGGAGGGTGGAAGGGCAGCCGTAAGAGAAATATTATTCGTATTTGCTAGGAAATCTGTATTACAAAGTGCCAGATTAAAGCAATACTGATGAAATTTTAAGATTTTTCAGACAACCTTCACTTTTCTGCCCTTTCTTTCACAAATAGCAAACTTTTGGACCAACCCCCAATTCCGGATCACACTGGCGGAACCTGATATGGATGACACAGGAGTTACAGATAAATCATTGTGTACCGTCATTGTTAGCCTAATGCAGAAGGATCGAAGACGGAAGGAACCTGAAGCAGGGGGTTTTCATTGCATTGCATACTATATTTACAAGGTTAGAATGATGATGATCTGCATCATTAGGGACTTAGGGGGTTGTGTTAAATGTGTGCTAAAAACTGGCTGTGTGTAAGTAGTTCCCTCTAAGTCCTCAGGGCTTCCTAGGTGGGGTACCCTAGTGCCCAATCTTCTAGTCATTGATCGCCATGACCAAAGGTTTTAAACCTGTCAATCGATCCATGCTCCCACTCCAAGGCTGAACAGGACAGCCTTGCAGAGCTTATTCTAGTATGCCATAAAAAGGTGTGCTGAGGGTCATTAACAGGTTAAAAGGATTATCCAGGTTTTAAAAATTGATGCCCTAACCTGATAAAGAGCTTAAAATCCTTTTCTTCTTTTTACTCTGCAACAGAGATGTATGAGGCAATAAAATTCTGGTTGTCTGCAGCCACCACTAGGGGGAGCTGACAAGTTTAGGGAAAAACAGATTAATGAATGGGTGTATTAGGCTATTAGCCTATGCGCAAACTTATTAGACATGATTTTATTTGGACACTGATCTCATGATTTATTATAATTTCTTCTACCTTCTCTTTTGCAGATCCCCAGCAAGGTATGATAAAGGAACACCCGGTGCACTGGACTCATTGTTCACCCAATCTTTTCGTCTTTCTTACTCTATATACACAGTGAGTCAAAAGTCTCAGGACACCCTATTATTTCAGAAACAAAAAAAAAAAAGGAAATATCTAAATACCCCAGCAAGTAATAGGTGATGGCCGATATCTTGAAAGCTGCCATATTGGATCAAGTGCAAATATTTCCAATGGGAAGAGGGTAGCATATCAACGAAAACTAGAATTTTCTCAGAAATCGATTGCCAGGTTTCCTGTGATGTACAGCTATTTGACGTGTTCAATGTCTTGTTCCTGGTGCTGAACACAGAACTTTGAAGTTTTGCACTTTCTGTGTTGATAACTTTTGAACCACAGGAGGTATTGCAAATCTGATTGCTGCAACCGATTTCTGAGAAATTTCTGGTTTGATATTCATGTTCCGGGCATAGCCTAAAAGGTAGGCCCCCTTACCTGTTATTTGCTTTGGTATTCAGATATTACATTTT
Source organism: Bufo gargarizans (assembly GCF_014858855.1). NCBI lineage: Eukaryota > Metazoa > Chordata > Amphibia > Anura > Bufonidae > Bufo > Bufo gargarizans. The sequence goes on along the minus strand of NW_025334738.1, from coordinate 108,415 downwards.
CCCTTTAATTTCTGAAATAAAAGGGTGTCCTGTGACTTTTGACTCACCGTGTATATATATATATATATATATATATATATAAAATCATTTTTTTTTTACTTTATGACCAGTATATAGCCTATTACACACTATCCTGAGAGAGATGAATGAGGTATATTATTGCATCATTCTATAATCACTACATTTAAAATTAATTTGGGGTAAAGGGTCGTGTAGAGAATTATTAAAGAGGACCTTACATGGGTTTGTAGTAAGTGAGATAAATATCTTTACCTGCTGGGTACCCCCCACTAATGCTGCCACCCTGCCTGTTTTTTTTTAAAAATAGCGCTCCTGTCATGCTCTGCGCTGCGATTGGACAACGCTACAGCCAGGGAGAAGGAGACGCCCACAAAGAAAGACTGAGTCTCCTCCCCATTGCTCCGATGCTCAGTATTAGTATACTGAGCGCAAAATTTGCGGGGGGCCAGAATGGGGCGCAGGAGCGCTATTTAAAAAAAAACAGGCAGGGTGGCAGCATTAGCAGGGGGTACCCCGCAGGTACAGATATTTATCTCACTTACTACAAACCCATGAAAGGTCCCTTTTAATCTATTTCTCAGATGAATGTAAAATGAAGCAACTTCGCACTTTATTCAAAAATCTCTTATCGTCTTTGTTATACAGTAAATATATGTCTATATATAGTAGACAATGGGAGCACATACTTTACCTAAATGTAATTGGCGGCACCTTTACATGGACAGATAATCACTAACAAGCATTCATACGAACACTTGTTAGCGATTATCTGGCCAAAATTCGGCCAGTGTAAAGGGACCTTTAAAGTAAATGTCCATCCTTGAACACCTTTTTCTTTTCTTTTAATTCAAGCAGGTCCAAAATTTGGTGCTAATTACGTGATATATTTTTAAAGAGGCTAGGGCTTGTTATTTGTGATACAGAGCTCCAAATAATTTGTAGTGTATTTACCTTAGGGTTAGAAATATATTATTTTGGCTTCCTACAGCCACAACTAGATGGAGTTCTAGATATAAACAGTATGCGGAAATCCCAGAGCTCCCTCTAATGGTGGCTGTATATATCTGTATGCAGTAATCTCCTGAGCTTCTCTAGTGGTGGCTGTATATATCTGTATGCAGTAATCTCCTGAGCTCCCTCTAGTGGTGGCTGTATATATCTGTATGCAGTAATCTCCTGAGCTCCCTCTAGTGGTGGCTGTATATATCTGTATGCAGTAATCTCCTGAGCTCCCCCTAGTGATGGCTGTATATATCTGTATGCAATAATCTCCTGAGCTCCCTCTAGTGGTGGCTGTATATATCTGTATGCAGTAATCTCCTGAGCTCCCTCTAGTGATGGATGTATATATCTGTATGCAGTAAGTTCCTGAGCTTCTCTAGTGGTGGCTGTATATATTTGTATGCAGTATGCTTCTGAGCTCCCTTCACTGGTGGCTGTATATATTTGTATGCAGTAAGCTTCTGAGCTCCCTCAAGTGGTGGCTGTATATATCTGTATGCAGTAGTAGTGGCTGTATAAATCTGTATGCAGTAAGTTCCTGAGCTTCTCTAGTGGTGGCTGTATATACCTGTATGCAGTATGCTCCTGAGCTCCCTTCACTGGTGGCTGTGTATTTCTGTATGCAGTAAGCTCCCTCTAGTGGTGGCTGTATATATCTGTATGCAGTAGTGCTGGCTGTATATATCTATATGCAATAATCTCCTGAGCTCCCTCTAGTGGTGGCTGTATATACCTGTATTCAGTATGCTCCTGAGCTCCCTCTAGTGGCGGCTGTATATATCTGTATGCAGTAAGCTCCCGAGCTCCCTCAAGTGGTGGCTGTATATATCTGTATGCAGTAGTAGTGGCTGTATATATCTGTATGCAGTAAGTTCCTGAGCTCCCTCTAGTGGTGGCTGTTTATATGTGTATACAGTAAGCTCCTGAGCTCACCATAGTATTGGCTGTATATATTTATATGCAGTAATCTCCTGAGCTCCCTCTAGTGGTGGCTGTATATATTTGTCTGCAGTAAGTTCCTGAGCTCCCTTCACTGGTGGCTGTGTATATATGTATGCAGTAAGCTCCCTCTAGTGGTGGCTGTATATATCTGTATGCAGTAGTAATGGCTGTATATATCTGTATGCAGTAAGTTACTGAGCTTCTCTAGTGGTGGCTGTATATATTTGTATGCAGTAAGCTTCTGAGCTCCCTCTAGTGCTGGCTGTATATATCTATATGCAATAATCTCCTGAGCTCCCTCTAGTGGTGGCTGTATATACCTGTATGCAGTAATCTCCTGAGCTCCCTCTAGTGGTGGCTGTATATATCTATATGCAATAATCTCCTGAGCTCCCTGTAGTGGTGGCTGTATATACCTGTATGCAGTATGCTCCTGAGCTCCCTCTAGTGGTGGCTGTATATATCTGTATGCAGTAAGCTCCCAAGCTCCCTTAAGTGGTGGCTGTATATATCTGTATGCAGTAGTAGTGGCTGTATATCTGTATGCAGTAAGTTCCTGAGCTCCCTCTAGTGGTGGCTGTTTATATGTGTATACAGTAAGCTCCTGAGATCACCATAGTATTGGCTGTATATATTTATATGCAGTAATCTCCTGAGCTTCCTCTAGTGGTCGCTGTATATATTTCTATGCAGTAATCTCCTGAGCTCCCTCTAGTGGTGGCTGTGAATATCTGTATGCAGCAATCTCCTGAGCTCCTTCTAGTAGTGGCTGTATGTAGTAATCTCCTCAGCTCCCTCTAGCAGTGGCTGTATATTTCTGTATGCAGTAATCTCCTCAGCTCCCTCTAGCAGTGGCTGTATATATCTGTATGCAATAATCTCCTGAGCTTCTCTAGTGGTGGCTGTATATATTTGTATTCAGTAAGCTCCTGAGCTCCCTCTTGTGCTGGCTGTATATATCTATATGCAGTAATCTCCTGAGCTCCCTCTAGTGGTGGCTGTATATATCTATATGCAGTAATCTCCTGAGCTCCCTCTAGTGGTGGCTGTATATATCTGTATGCAGTAAGCTCCCGAGCTCCCTCTAGTGGTGGCTGTATATATCTGTATGCAGTAGTAGTGGCTGTATATATCTGTATGCAGTAAGTTCCTGAGCTCCCTTTAGTAGTGGCTGTTTATATGTGTATACAGTAAGCTCCTGAGATCACCATAGTATTGGCTGTATATATTTCTATGCAGTAATCTCCTGAGCTCCCTCTAGTGGTGGCTGTATATATCTGTATGCAGCAATCTCCTGAGCTCCTTCTAGTACTGGCTGTATTTATCTGTATGTAGTAATCTCCTCAGCTCCCTCTAGCAGTGGCTGTATATATCTGTATGCAATAATCTCCTGAGCTTCTCTAGTGGTGGCTGTATATATTTGTATTCAGTAAGCTCATGAGCTCCCTCTTGTGCTGGCTGTATATATCTATATGCAGTAATCTCCTGAGCTCCCTCTAGTGGTGGCTGTATATATCTGTATGCAGTAATCTCCTGAGCTCCCTCTTGTGCTGGCTGTACATATCTATATGCAGTAATCTCCTGAGCTCCCTCTTGTGCTGGCTGTATATACCTGTATGCAGTATGCTCCTGAGCTCCCTCTAGTGGTGGCTGTATATATCTGTGTGCAGTAAGCTCCCATGCTCCATCTAGTAGTGGCTGTATATATATCTGTATACAGTAAGCTTCTGAGCTCCCCTAGTAGTGACCGTATAATCTATATTCAGTAAGCTCTTGAACTCCCTCTAGTACTGGTTGTATATATCTGTCGCTCTAGTGGTCGCTGTTGGTAGCTAGAATTTTGTCATTTAAAGGGGTTATCTGGGATATTAAAGTGGTTGTCTCACTTCATCAAATGGCATTTACATGTACTATGTAGACAACGTTAATATAAGACACTTACTATTGTACTGTGATCGTCCATATTGCCTCCTTTGCTGGCTTGATTCATAATTCCATCACATTATACACTGCTCGTATCCAGGAGTTACGACTAGAGATGAGCGAATTTATAAAAAGTTTGATTCGGCTAAATCGCTGAATTTTACAAAAAAATTCACTTTGTGACGAATTACTTGAAAGGGAGCTGCGATAGCGCCGCCCCCCCATCATTGTACCCCTCAGATGCCGCGTTCATACATGATAACGGCTTCTGAGTGTAAAAACAGTGTGAAAACAACCTAAAAAAAAATAAAACTTACTGCCTACATTTGCTCGAGTCGGGCAGGCTGCCGCCATTTTGCTTAAAGATCTGGAGCAAAATTTTGCGCGGTGCGAGATTATGTCATCACGCCGGCCGGCGTTGTGATGTCATACGTCACCATGCACAGGATTTCGGCCGAGATCTTTAATCAAGATGGCGGCTGGCGGTCCGTCGCGAGCAAGGGAAGGAGGTATGATTATTTTTTTTTTACAATTTCAGGTTAAATCGATTCGCTGACACGAAGCACGAGGAAATTCGGCTTCAAGGCGAATCAAATTTTTCCTGAAATTCGGATCGAATTCCACTTTGTGGGAATCGATTCGCTCATCTCTAGTTATGACCACCAGCAATCCAGCAGTGGTGGTAGTGTTGCACACTATAAGAAAAGGCAATGTAACATGACGGATGTACCGTCGCGGTCTCTGGATCTCTGCAGGAGAAAAAAAGCTGTAAAGATATATTAACCCCTTCCCGACCAGCGCCGTAATTGTACGGTGCAGTGGGATGTGACTTGCCGCTCAGTGCCATACTATTACCGCGGGCTGATCGGGCGCCCGCCCGATCAGTGGCAGGGGTCTGGCAGTGACTGATAGCCGAAACTCTGCTGTATGCGCCGGCATCGGTGTTTTCACCTTTGATGTGCTGCCGTCCGTGCTGACCGCGGCACGTGCGATATATGGGGAGGGAGGGAGCAGCCATCGGGTTCCCGTGCTGCTGTTAAGGGGACCCGATGGCAGAGAAGCCAGCCCGATGCCTTCCGGGAGAGCCTGTGAGATCCAGCCCCCGGGATCTCACAGGCAAGCAGGTGGGGCCTTCGTCATTAAATTACCAGTGTGTCCACAATGATGTGTATTATCACGTATCTCTTTCAGGCGCCATCCAATGTTCAAATGGGGAAAGATTTCTTCAAGAAAAACAAAGACGTTGCTCGAGCCGATATCTTCAAAAACCACCGCGAGGTGTCCAAACGTTTCCAGCTCCCGGTCGGAAACTACATGATTGTGCCGGCAACGTATTATCCCTCTGAAGAGGCCGATTTCTTTCTACGCATCTTCACGAAGACAAGAGCTGAACCTTTGTAAGTAAGACGGGTGTGTGGTTTGGGGCAGCTACTTCCTGTCAGAAAGTTATAGCATTTTCCTGCAGTTGTCACTAGGGGGAGCTCACACATCACAGGTCCCATGGAATTCAATATCCACAGTTGAGCCATTTCCGATGCAAGGATGTTTCTATATGTCCTTGCAGAGTTTGCCACAGCATTGAGGTTGCGCAGCTGCAGGAGCCAGGTGTCAGTGAGAGCCAGGTACCCAATAACATACCTGACAACTTTTAAAGAGAAGGAAAAAGGGACACTATGTGCGGTGCGCGAAGCAGGAAATGTGCAGCAATTTTTTTTCATACTAGGCCACGCCTCTAACTCTGCCCAAAATGTAACTATACACACCTAATCCCACCCAGTCCCCTAAATGCCCCCACATAGTAATTATTTCCCCTTTATGCCACCACACAGTATTTATTTCAACATTGTGTCCCCTTCACAAGTTATGCCCAGATATGTGCCTCCTCACAGTAGTTATGCCCAGATATGTGCCTCCTCACAGTAGTTATGCCCAGATATGTGCCCCCTCACAGTAGTTATGCCCAGATATGTGCCTCCTCACAGTAGTTATGCCCAGATATGTGCCTCCTCACAGTAGTTATGCCCAGATATGTGCCTCCTCACAGTAGTTATGCCCAGATATGTGCCTCCTCGCAGTAGTTATGCCCAGATATGTGCCTCCTCGCAGTAGTTATGCCCAGATATGTGCCTCCTCGCAGTAGTTATGCCCAGATATGTGCCTCCTCGCAGTAGTTATGCCCAGATATGTGCCTCCTCGCAGTAGTTATGCTTAGATATGTGCCTCCTCACAGTAGTTATGCCCAGATATGTGCCCCCTCATAGTAGTTATGCCCAGATATGTGCCTCCTCACAGTAGTTATGCCCAGATATGTGCCTCCTCACAGTAGTTATGCCCAGATATGTGCCTCCTCACAGTAGTTATGCCCAGATATGTGCCTCCTCGCAGTAGTTATGCCTAGATATGTGCCTCCTCACAGTAGTTATGCCCAGATATGTGCCCCCTCACAGTAGTTATGCCCAGATATGTGCCCCCTCACAGTAGTTATGCCCAGATATGTGCCTCCTCACAGTAGTTAAGCCCAGATATGTGCCTCCTCACAGTAGTTAATCCCAGATATGTGCCTCCTCACAGTAGTTATGCCCAGATATGTGCCTCCTCACAGTAGTTATGCCCAGATATGTGCCCCTCACAGTAGTTATGCCCAGATATGTGCCTCCTCACAGTAGTTATGCCCAGATATGTGCCTCCTCACAGTAGTTATGCCCAGATATGTGCCTCCTCACAGTAGTTATGCCCAGATATGTGCCTCCTCGCAGTAGTTATGCCCAGATATGTGCCTCCTCACAGTAGTTATGCCCAGATATGTGCCCCCTCACAGTAGTTATGCCCAGATATGTGCCTCCTCACAGTAGTTATGCCCAGATATGTGCCCCCTCACAGTAGTTATGCCCAGATATGTGCCCCCTCACAGTAGTTATGCCCAGATATGTGCCCCCTCACAGTAGTTATGCCCAGATATGTGCCTCCTCACAGTAGTTATGCCCGGATATGTGCCTCCTCACAGTAGTTATGCCCAGATATGTGCCTCCTCACAGTAGTTATGCCCAAATATGTGCCTCCTCACAGTAGTTATGCCCAGATATGTGCCTCTTCACAGTAGTTATGCCCAGATATGTGCCTCCTTACAGTAGTTATGCCCAGATATGTGCCCCCTCACAGTAGTTATCCCCAGATATCAAGAAAAAGGCAGCAGTCGAGGCTCACCTGGTCACGGTCTGAAATGGAGGCACGGATAATCGCCAGGAACTCGTGATAACGGAAATATAAGAAAAAAGGAAATCCAGCTTCCAGTCGACCATATAAATGCTTTAATGAAAAAACGTGCTAAAATCCGGACATGTACACCAGGTCTACGCGTTTCAGATCAACAAATTCAGATCCTTACTCATGACAACATGATAGTGTAAGACACTGGCCTTAAATAAGGGGCAGGTCAAGCATATCAGGTGGACACAATCAACACATAGCTCCACCTCTAACACATAAAAACATATGCTAAAAGTGAAAAAAAAAAAAAAGAGGAAAAACTTCAAAGGATACAAAAAAGGTGTACCACGGTCAATAATGCAATATAAGATCATGTCTGCGATTAAGACCTGTTGGTACACAAGCACCCATAGTGAAGATCCAATATGATTCTCTGCTTAAAAGAACTCTTCTATGATCACCTCCACGTTTAGGAAATTTGACCCTTTCCACTCCTTGCACCACAAGGCTACTGATATCACCTGCATGACAAGCCGCATAGTGTGAAATGACCGCAGAAACATTTCGGGTCAGCGCATGTGGAATGTCAGAAATATGTCGGCGAATTCTAGTTTTAAGGCTGTTGGAAGTACAGCCTATATACTGTAGGCGGCATGTCATGCAGGTGATACAGTATTCCACAAAGCTGGTATTGCAGTTGATATACTGGTTCACAGTAAAAGTTTTATGGTTGGATACAGACACAACAGTTTGGCCAATAGAAAGGTGCTTGCAACAAGTTCAGATACGATGTCCGCACTTATAGCTGCCTTTGAAACGTAGCCAACTCTGCTGTGTCTGCAGATCATCCATGCCCAGATATGTGCCCCCTCACAGTAGTTATGCCCAGATATGTGCCCCCTCACAGTAGTTATGCCCAGATATGTGCCCCCTCGCAGTAGTTATGCCCAGATATGTGCCTCCTCACAGTAGTTATGCCCAGATATGTGCCCCCTCACAGTAGTTATGCCCAGATATGTGCCTCCTCACAGTAGTTATGCCCAGATATGTGCCTCCTCGCAGTAGTTATGCCCAGATATGTGCCTCCTCACAGTAGTTATGCCAGACATGTACCCCCTCATAGTACTTTTGCTAGATATGTGCTCCCTCATAGTAATTATGCCAGATATGTGCCCCCTCACAGTAGTTATGCCCAGATATATGCCCCCTCAGAGTAGTTATGCCAGACATGTACCCACTCATAGTAATTACAGTGAGGAACAGAATTATTTGAAAACCCTGTGATTTTGCATGTTCTCCCACTTATAAATCATGGAAGGATCTGTAATTTACATTGTAGGTGCATTCCCACTCTGAGAGACAGAATAAAAAAAAAAATTCAGGAAATCAGATTTTATGATTTTTAAAGAATTTATATGTCTTGCACTGCTGAACATAAGTATTTGAACACCTGAGAAACAGCAAGAATTCTGGCTCTCAAAGACCTGTTACTGTGCCTTTAAAAAGTCCACCTCTATGCCACTCATTAATATAACTTAGTAGCACCTGTCTGAGCTCTTTAAAGACCCCTGTCCACCCCACATTCAGTCAGACGCCAACTACTACCATGGTCAAGACCAAAGAGCTGCCAAAAGACACCAGAGACACAATTGTAGACCTCCACAAGGCTGGAAAGGGCTACGGGGCAATTGCCAAGCAGCTTGGTGAAAATAGATCAACTGTTGGAGCAATTGTTAGAAAATGGAAGAGGCTAAAGATGATTGTCAGTCTCCCTCGGACTGGGGCTCCATGCAAGATCTCACCTCGTGGGGTATCACTGATGATAACATAGTAACATAGTAACATAGTAAATAAGGCAGAAAAAAATAAATTGTCCATCCAGTTCAGCCTGTCATCCTGCAAGTTGATCCAGAGGAAGGCAAAAAAACAAAACCCCTGTGAGGTAGAAGCCAATTTTCCTCACTTTAGGGGAATAAAAAATTCCTTCCCGACTCCAATCAGGCATCAGAATAACTCCCTGGATCAGCGACCCCTCTCTAGTAGCTATAGCCTGTGATATTATTACACCCCAGAAATACATCCAGGCCCCTCCTGAATTCCTTTATTGTACTCACCATCACCACCTCCTCAGGCAGAGAGCTCCATAGTCTCACTGCTCTTACCGTAAAGAATCCTCTTCTATGTTTGTGTACAAACCTTCTTTCCTCCAGACGCAGAGGATGTCCCCTCGTCACAGTCACAGTCCTGGGGATAAATAGATGATGGGAGAGATCTCTGTACTGACCCCTGATATATTTATACATAGTAATTAGATCTCCCCTCAGTCGTCTTTTTTCTAAAGTGAATAACCCTTATTTTGATAATCTTTCAGGGTACTGTAGTTACCCCATTCCAGTTATTACTTTAGTTGCCCTCCTCTGGACCCTCTCCAGCTCTGCTATGTCTGCCTTGTTCACAGGAGCCCAGAACTGTACACAGTACTCCATGTGTGGTCTGACTAGCGATTTGTAAAGTGGTAGGACTATGTTCTCATCACGGGCATCTATGCCCCTTTTGATGCAACCCATTATATTATTGGCCTTGGCAGCAGCTGCCTGACACTGGTTTTTGCAGCTTAGTTTGCTGTTTATTAAAATTCCTAGATTATTTTTCCATGTCAGTGTTACCGAGTGTTTTACCATTTAGTATGTACGGGTGACTTGCATTATTCCTTCCCATGTGCATAACTTTACATTTGTCAGTGTTAAACCTCATCTGCCACTTATCTGCCCAAGCCTCCAATCTATCCAGATCCCTCTGTAGTAGTATACTGTCCTCTTCAGTGTTAATTACTTTACACAGTTTAGTGTCATCTGCGAAAATCAATATTTTACTATGCAAGCCTTCTACAAGATCATTAATAAATATATTGAAGAGAATAGGGCCCAATACTGACCCCTGAGGTACCCCACTAGTGACAGTGACCCAATCGGAGTGTGTACCATTAATAACCACCCTCTGTTTTCTATCACTCAGCCAGTTACTTATCCACTTACAGACGTTTTCTCCCAGTCCGAGCATTCTCATTTTATATACTAACCTTTTATGTGGTACAGTGTCAAATGCTTTGGAGAAGTCCAGATATACAACATCCATTGATTCGCCGCTGTCAAGTCTAGAACTTACCTCCTCATAGAAACTGATTAAATTAGTTTGACATGACCGATCCCTCACGAAGCCATGCTGATATGGCGTTATTTGCTTATTTCTGTTCAGATGCTCTAACATAACATCTCTCAGAAAACCTTCAAACAGTTTACCCACAACAGATGTTAAACTTACCGGCCTATAGTTTCCAGGATCTGTTTTTGGACCCTTTTTGAATATTGGCACCACATTTGCTATGCGCCAATCCTGTGGGACATTCCCTGTCAGTATAGCGTCTGCAAATATCAGAAATAAGGGTCTGGCTATGACATTACTTAATTCCCTTAGGATACGGGGGTGTATGTCATCCGATCCTGGCGATTTGTCTATTTTAATCTTTTTAAGTCGCTGATGCACTTCTTCCTGGGTCAGACAGGACACTTTTAATGGGGAATTTATTTTTACATTCAGCATTTCATCTGACAGTTTATTTTCCTCAGTGAATACATTGGAGAAAAAAATATTTAACAGCTTTGCTTTCTCCTCGTCGCTCTCTGCGACTCCCCCCTCATTACTCTTTAAAGGGCCGACACCTTCAGATTTATACTTTTTAACATTTATATAATTGAAGAACATTTTAGGGTTAGTTTTACTCTCTTTGGCAATTAATCTCTCGGTCTCTAGTTTGGCCGCTTTTATTTGTTTTTTACATGTTCTATTTTTTTCCTTATAGTTTTTCAGTGCTTCCGTGCTACACTCCTGTTTTAGTGATTTACATGCTTTCTTTTTGTCGTTTATTGCTTTCTTTACAGTTCTATTTATCCACATTGGTTTCTTTTTGTCCCTTAACCTTTTATTCCCATACGGTATGTACCTCTCAAAATGAGATTTTAGGATGCTTTTAAAGATATCCCATTTTGTGGCTGTATTTTTATTTGTGAGGACTTTATCCCAGTTAGTTAGGCCTATGGCCTCTCTTAGTTGGCTAAATTTAGTTTTTTTGAAGTTTGGTATTTTTGTTCCTCCCTGTAGAAACGCTCTTTTGAATGATAATTGGAAGGTTATTACTTTATGGTCACTATTTCCCAGGTGTCCCCCAACCTGCACATCTGTTGTTCTGTCAGGCCTATTGGTTAATACTAAGTCCAGTATGGCCGTCCCTCTAGTCGGGTCCTGAACCAGTTGGGAGAGGTAATTGTCTTTGGTTATTGCCAAGAACCTGTTTCCTTTATGAGATATACAAGTTTCAGTTTCCCAGTCTATATCTGGGTAGTTGAAGTCCCCCATAATAACCACCTCATTATGATTTGCCGCCTCGTCTATCTCATTTAGTAGTAGATTTTCTGTGGACTCTGGTATATTAGGTGGTTTATAGTAAACTCCTATTAGTAATTTATTATTGTTTTTAGCTCCATGTATCTCTACCCACAGTGACTCCACATGTTCATGTCCCTCACTTATATCTTCACGGAATGTGGGCTTTAGACAGGACTTTACATAAAGGCAGACCCCTCCTCCTCTCCGGTTTTGACGATCCTTTCTAAACAGACTGTAACCTTGTACATTAACTGCCCAGTCATAGCTATCATCCAGCCATGTCTCAGTTATTCCCACTATATCATAGTCCTCCTCACACATCACTGGCTTCTGGCATTAGTATACATACATTTGAGAGGTTTATGTATATTTGTTACCCTACACCTTTCCTTCTGAACTATTCTAGTCCCTCCTTCCATTCCTCCTCCAGTCCCACTACCTTGCCCCCGGTCTCTATCTGCACTATCTTCCCCTCCTATAATGTAATTTCCCTCCCCCCCAGTCCCTAGTTTAAACACTCCTCCAACCTTCTAGCCATCTTCTTCCCCAGCACAGTTGCCCCTTCCCCATTGAGGTGCAGCCCATCCCTACGATAGAGCCTGTAGCCGATAGAGAAGTCGGCCCAGTTCTCCAGGAACCCAAACCCCTCCTTCCTACACCAGTTCTTGAGCCACTTGTTAATCTCCCTAATCTCCCGCTGCCTTTCTTGTGTGGCCCGTGGTACAGGTAGTATTTTGGAAAATACTACCTTTGAGGTCCTTGCCCTAAGCTTTTGACCTAAATCCCTGAAATCATTTTTAAGGACTCGCCGCCTACCCCTAACTTTGTCATTGGTTCTGATATGGACCATGACCGCTGGATCTTCTCCAGCCCCTCCCAGTAATCTGTCAACCCGATCCGCGATGTGCCGAACTCTAGAGCCAGGAAGACAGCACACTGTTCGGCGATCACGGTCTTTGTGACAGATTGCCCTATCTGTTCCCCTAATAATGGAGTCTCCCACTACCAGCACCTGTCTGGCCTGCCCTGCTCTCCTGGTCCCCTGCTTACTGGAACTGACATTCCCCTGACTGGCAGAGGAAGTGTCCGGCTGCAGCAGTGCCGTCCCTGGACTGATAAGAAAGGTGAGGAATCAGCCCAGAACTACAAGGGAGGAGCTGGTCAATGACATGAAGAGAGCTGGGACCACAGTTTCAAAGGTCACTGTCGGTAGAACACTACGCCGTCATGGTTTCAAATCATGCATTGCACAGAAGGTTCCCCTGCTCAAGTCATCACATGTCCAGGCCCGTCTGAAGTTTGCCAATGACCATCTGGATGATCCAGAGGAGGCATGGGAGAAAGTCATGTGGTCAGATGAGACCAAAGTAGAACTTTTTGGTCTAAACTTCACTCATCGTGTTTGGAGGAAAAAGAAGGATGAGTTGCATCCCAAGAACACCATTCCTACTGTGAAGCATGGGGGTGGTAACATCATGCTTTGGGGGTGTTTTTCTGCAAAGGGGACAAGACAACTGCATTGTATTAAGGAGAGGATGAATGGGGCCATTTATTGTGAGATTTTAAGCAACAACCTCCTTCCCTCAGTCAGAGCATTGAAGATGGGTCGTGGCTGGGTCTTCCAACATGACAACGACTCCAAGCACACAGCCAGGATAACCAAGGAGTGGCTCCGTAAGAAGCATATCAAGGTTCTGGAGTGGCCTAGCCAGTCTCCAGACCTAAATCCAATAGAACATCTTTGGAGGGAGCTGAAACTCCATGTTGCTCAGCGACAGCCCCGAAACCTGACAGATCGTATTTGGAAGAGTGGGCCAAAATCCCTGTTGCAGTGTGTGCAAACCTGGTCAAGAACTACAGGAAACGTTTGACCTCTGTAATTGCAAACAAAAGCTTCTGTACCAAATATTAACACCGATTTTCTCCGGTGTTGAAATACTTATGTTCAGCAGGGCAAGACAAATACATTCTTTAAAAATCATACAATGTGATTTCCTGATTTTTTTTTTTTTTTTTTTTGTCTCTCAGAGTGGGAATGCATCTACAATGTGAATTTCAGACCCCTCCATGATTTCTAAGTGGGAGAACTTGCAAAATCGCAGGGTGTTCAAATACTTCTGTTCCTCACTGTATGCCAGATATGTTCCCCCTCACAGTAGTTATGCCCAGGTATGTGCCCCCTCACAGTAGTTATGCTCAGATATGTGCCCCTCATAGTAGTTATGCCCTGATATGTGCCCCCTCACAGCAGTTTTGCCCTGATATGTGTCCCCTCACAGTAGTTTTGCCCATATATGTGCCACCTCACAGTAGCTATTCCAGGTATGTGCCCCCTCACAGTAGTTTTGCCCAGATATCTGCCCCCTCACAGTAGTTTTGCCCAGATATTTGCCCCCTCAGAGTAGTTATGCCCTGATATGTGCCCCCTCACAGTAAGTATGCCCTGATATGTGCCCCCTCACAGTAGCTATGCCCTGATATGTGCCCCCTTTACAGGAAGGGAAAAAACAAGTTGTACATACTCACCTAGTTAATTCTGGGACTGTCCTGTTGGATCCAAGATGGTTGGGAGGTATGCAATAGAGAAGATTAGGTTTACATCTCACATAATTTATGTATAGTGCCCTGACTAAGTTTTACATATGATATTACATAATATGTAATATTACATATTACAGAGTTACATATGAGATCAGAACACACAGATGACTCTGCTGAACCTTGTGGGGTGCAACTATTCCCTTCACATACACGTATATATTGTTAACCCCCTCCCCTCCATTCTTGTAAGATAAGAATTGAGCTATAATGAGTGATTATGAGGTCAAAAGAGCAGCGAAAAGTAAAAGCCAGCTGAGTTCCCTGTCAGGACAAAGGTGTATAGACTAAACTCCCTGCATAGATTAAAGGTGGCCGTACACATTAAAGTTGATCAAAATGAACAATTTGAACCAAAACGAACATTTGTTGGCTGAAATTTAACAATGAACAATTGTTCTAGCTGACCAATGAGAGACTGTTATAGTTTAACCTCCTCCCGTCACACTAACGCCGAAAGGCGTCAATGCTGCGGCGCTCCCAGGTCACACTAACGCCAATAGGCGTCATCTCGCGAGACGCGAGATTTCCTGTGAACGCGCGCACACAGGCGCGCGCGCTCACAGGAACGGAAGGTAAGCGAGTGGATCTCCAGCCTGCCAGCGGCGATCGCTCGCTGGCAGGCTGGAGATCCGAATTTTTTAACCCCTAACAGGTATATTAGACGCTGTTTTCATAACAGCGTCTAATATACCTCCTACCTGGTCCTCTGGTGGTCCCTTTTGTTAGGATCGACCACCAGAGGACTCAGGTAGGTCAGTACAGTCGCACCAAACACCACACTACACTACACTACACCCCCCCCCCCGTCACTTATAAACCCCTGATCACCCCATATAAACTCCCTGATCACCCCCCTGTCATTGATCACCGCCCTGTCATTGATCACCCCCCTGTCAGGCTCCGTTCAGACGTCCGTATGATTTTTACGGATCCACGGATACATGGATCGGATCCGCAAAAAGCATACGGACGTCTGAATGGAGCCTTACAGGGGGGGTGATCAGTGACAGGGGGGTGATTACCCTGATCACCCCCTGTCATTGATAACCCCCCTGTAAGGCTCCATTCAGACGTCCGCATGCGTACGGTGGATCCGATCCAAGTATCCATGGATCCGTAACAAATCATCCGGACGTCTCAATGAAGCCTTACAGGGGGGGTGATCAGTGACAGGGGGGTGATTACCCTGATCACCCCCTGTCATTGATAACCCCCCTGTAAGGCTCCATTCAGACGTCCGCATGCGTTTTGTGGATCCGATACATGTATCCATGGATCCGTAAAAAATCATGCGGATGTCTGAATGGAGCCTTACAGGGGGGGTGATCAGTGACAGGGGGGTGATCACCCTGATTACCCTGATCACCCCCTGTCATTGATAACCCCCCTGTAAGGCTCCATTCAGACGTCCGCATGCGTTCTGTGGATCCGATACATGTATCCATGGATCCGTAAAAAATCATGCGGATGTCTGAATGGAGCCTTACAGGGGGGGTGATCAGTGACAGGGGGGTGATCAGGGAGTCTATATGGGTGATCACCCCCCTGTCATTGATCACCCCCCCCCCCCCCCTTGGTAAGGCTCCATTCAGACATTTTTTTGGGCACAAGTTAGCGGAAATTTTTTGTTTGTTTTTGTTTTTGTTTTTTCTTACTAAGTCTCATATTCCACTAACTTGTGTCAAAAAATAAAATCTCACATGAACCCACCATACCCCTCACGGAATCCAAATGCGTAAACATTTTTAGACATTTATATTCCAGACTTCTTCTCACGCTTTAGGGCCCCTAAAAAGCCAGGGCAGTATAAATACCCCACATGTGACCCCATTTCGGAAAGAAGACACCCCAAGGTATTCCGTGAGGGGCATATTGAGTCCATGAAAGATTGAAATTTTTGTCCTAAGTTAGCGGAAAGTGAGACTTTGTGAGAAAAAAACAAAAAAAAATCAATATCCGCTAACTTATGCAAAAAAAAAAAAAATTCTAGGAACTCGCCATGCCCCTCATTGAATACCTTGGGGTGTCTTCTTTCCAAAGTGGGGTGACATGTGGGGTATTTATACTGCCCTGGCTTTTTAGGGGCCCGAAAGTGTGAGAAGAAGTCTGGGATCCAAATGTCTAAAAATGCCCTCCTAAAAGGAATTTGGGCCCCTTTGCGCATCTAGGCTGCAAAAAAGTGTCACACATGTGGTATCGCCGTACTCAGGAGAAGTTGGGAAATGTGTTTTGGGGTGTCATTTTACATATACCCATGCTGGGTGAGAGAAATATCTTGGTCAAATGCCAACTTTGTATAAAAAAATGGGAAAAGTTGTCTTTTGCCAAGATATTTCTCTCACCCAGCATGGGTATATGTAAAATGACACCCCAAAACACATTGCCCAACTTCTCCTGAGTACGGCGATACCAGATGTGTCACACTTTTTTGATGCCAAGGTGGGCAAAGGGGCGCATATTCCAAAGTGCACCTTTCGGATTTTACCGGCCATTTTTTACACATTTTGATTGCAAGGTACTTCTTACACATTTGGGCCCCTAAATTGCCAGGGCAGTATAACTACGCCACAAGTGACCCCATTTTGGAAAGAAGACACCCCAAGGTATTCTGTGAGGGGCATGGCGAGTTCCTAGAATTTTTTTTTTTTTGTCGCAAGTTAGTGGAATATGAGACTTTGTAAGGAAAAAAGATAAAAAAAAAAAAAATCATCATTTTCCGCTAACTTGTGACAAAAAATAAAAAATTCTAGGAACTCGCCATGCCCCTCACGGAATACCTTGGGGTGTCTTCTTTCCAAAATGGGGTCACTTGTGGGGTAGTTATACTGCCCTGGCAATTTAGGGGCCCAAATGTGTGAGAAGTACCTTGCAATCAAAATGTGTAAAAAATGGCCGGTGAAATCTGAAAGGTGCACTTTGGAATATGTGCCCCTTTGCCCACCTTGGCAGCAAAAAAGTGTGACACATCTGGTATCGCCGTACTCAGGAGAAGTTGGGGAATGTGTTTTGGGGTGTCATTTTACATATACCCATGCTGGGTGAGAGAAATATCTTGGCAAAAGACAACTTTTCCCATTTTTTTATACAAAGTTGGCATTTGACCAAGATATTTTTCTCACCCAGCATGGGTATATGTAAAATGACACCCCAAAACACATTCCCCAACTTCTCCTGAGTACGGCGATACCAGATGTGTCACACTTTTTTGCTGCCAAGGTGGGCAAAGGGGCACATATTCCAAAGTGCACCTTTTGGATTTCACCGGTCATTTTTTACACATTTTGATTGCAAAGTTCTTCTCACACATTTGGGCCCCTAAATTGCCAGGGCAGTATAACTACCCCACAAGTGACCCCATTTTGGAAAGAAGACACCCCAAGGTATTCCGTGAGGGGCATGGCAAGTTTTTAGAATTTTTTATTTTTTGTCGCAAGTTAGTGGAATATGAGACTTTGTAAGAAAAAATAAAAAAAATAAAATCATCATCATTTTCCGCTAACTTGTGACAAAAAATAAAAAGTTCTATGAACTCACTATGCCCATCATGCGAATTTCCGAAATGGGGTCATTTATGGGGGTTTTCTACTGTTTGGGCATTGTAGAACCTCAGGAATCATGACAGGTGCTCAGAAAGTCAGAGCTGTTTCAAAAAGCGGAAATTCACATTTTTGTACCATAGTTTGCAAATGCTATAACTTTTACCCAAACCATTTTTTTTTTGCCCAAACATTTTTTTTTTATCAAAGACATGTAGAACAATAAATTTGGCGAAAAATGTATATATGGATGTCGTTTTTTTTGCAAAATTTTACAGCTGAAAGTGAAAAATGTCATAAATTTCGATTAATAACAAAAAAAGTAAAAATGTCAGCGGCAATGAAATACCACCAAATGAAAGCTCTATTAGTGAGAAGAAAAGGAGGTAAAATTCATTTGGGTGGTAAGTTGCATGACCGAGCAATAAACCGCTAAAGTTGTGGAGTGCCGATTTGTAAAAAAGGGCCTGGTCACTAGGGGGGTATAAACCTGTGGTCCTTAAGTGGTTAAAATGAAGAGGAGTGTGTTTAAAGGGGTTCTCCAGGAATTAAGAAAATGAAAATATGTAAATATTACTTTATTATATATATATTCTCAAATACCTTTCATTAGTTATAATGGCTCGTTTTGTCTGGGGAGCAATTAGGAGAAATAAAATGGCCACCGTCCTATTAGTGCACACAAAACCTGTCCTAATCACACAGCAGGACAAGTTACTTCACAACACTGAGGTAAAGATCTGCCTCATCCTCCTCTCTGCTCTGCTTGTCAGGGATTATGGTCCTGAATACAGTTTAATATGACTTTCAGCTGAATCTCTGTAGGAATGGACTTCATTAGGAGACATGAAGTACAGAGAGGAGGTGGGGATGTGGCTGTGTCCTGCTATGTGATTAGGACAGATTTTGTGTGTACTAATAGGAAGGCGGCCATTTTATTTCTCCTAATGATTGCTCCCCAGACAAAACGAGCCATTATAACTAATGAAAGATATTTGGGAATATATTTATAATAAAGTAATATTTTTTTGTTATTTTCATTTTCTTAATTCCCGGAGAACCCCTTTAATATTTTCATCCTATAGACGTGCAAAAGATCTTTCATTCAAGGGAAGATCGTTCATGGACAAAAGATTTTTCTTTGAAATAATGTTTCCTGAAACATCTTTTGTCCATCACCCAGTTTCATTGAATATGTATGGTCTCTGAACAACAACCGATATGGACTAAAATGTATATGTCAGTGTCTGTGAATCAAATGTTCACCAGACACTTCATCAACCAACTTCTACTTAATGTGTATGGCCACCTTAACCTTAAAGATAAGGAAGCTGACAAGATCAGGTACAAAACTCCTGAGATATTTACTCATCTAGACAGAGCTTCTGAGATATTTACTACACTAGACAGAGCTTCTGAGATATTTAATCATCTAGACAGAGCTTCTGAGATATTTACTACACTAGACAGAGCTCCTGAGATATTTACTACACTAGACAGAGCTTCTGAGATATTTACTACACTAGACAGAGCTCCTGAGATATTTACTACACTAGACAGAGCTTCTGAGATATTTACTACACTAGACAGAGCTCCTGAGATATTTACTCATCTAGACAGAGCTTCTGAGATATTTAATCATCTAGACAGAGCTCCTGAGATATTTACTACACTAGACAGAGCTTCTGAGTAGGGATGAGCG
Source organism: Bufo gargarizans (assembly GCF_014858855.1). Taxonomy (NCBI): domain Eukaryota; kingdom Metazoa; phylum Chordata; class Amphibia; order Anura; family Bufonidae; genus Bufo; species Bufo gargarizans. Next base: position 89,038 of record NW_025334738.1, on the reverse strand, counting down.
AACTCGAACTGTATAGTTCGGGTTCGTACCGAATTTTGGGGTGTCCGTGACACGGACCCGAACCCGGACATTTTCGTAAAAGTCCGGGTTCGGGTTCGGTGTTCGTCGCTTTCTTCGCGCTTTTGTGACGCTTTCTTGGCGCTTTTTGAAAGGCTGCAAAGCAGCCAATCAACAAGCGTCATACTACTTGCCCCAAGAGGCCATCACAGCCATGCCTACTATTGGCATGGCTGTGATTGGCCAGAGCACCATGTGACCCAGCCTCTATTTAAGCTGGAGTCACATAGCGCCGCCCGTCACTCTGCTCTGATTAGCGTAGGGAGAGGTTGCGGCTGCGACAGTAGGGCGAGATTAGGCAGATTAACTCCTCCAAAGGACTTGATTAACTGATCGATCTGCAGCTGTGGATCATTGAGCTGCTGATCCTCAATTGCTCACTGTTTTTAGGCTGCACAGACCGTTTGTCAGTCTCATTTTTCTGGGGTGATCGGCGGCCATTTTGTGTCTTGTGGTGCGCCAGCACAAGCTGCGACCAAGTGCATTTAACCCTCAATGGTGTGGTTGTTTTTTGGCTAAAGCCTACATCAGGGTGAAGCTGTCACACCAAGTGCATTTAACCAGCAATAGTCTGTTCATTTTTTGGCCATATACAAAATCAGGGGCAAGCTGCGCCTGTCACCAAGTGCATTTAACCCTCAATGGTGTGGTTGTTTTTTGGCTAAAGCCTACATCAGGGTGAAGCTGTCACACCAAGTGCATTTAACCAGCAATAGTCTGTTCATTTTTTGGCCATATACAAAATCAGGGGCAAGCTGCGCCTGTCACCAAGTGCATTTAACCCTCAATGGTGTGGTTGTTTTTTGGCTAAAGCCTACATCAGGGTGAAGCTGTCACACCAAGTGCATTTAACCAGCAATAGTCTGTTCATTTTTTGGCCATATACAAAATCAGGGGCAAGCTGCGCCTGTCACCAAGTGCATTTAACCCTCAATGGTGTGGTTGTTTTTTGGCTAAAGCCTACATCAGGGTGAAGCTGTCACACCAAGTGCATTTAACCAGCAATAGTCTGTTCATTTTTTGGCCATATCCCAGTCTAATTCTGTCACTAAATCCATACCGGTCACCCAGCGCCTAAATACTAGGCCTCAAATTTATATCCAGCTAAATCTGTCCCTAGTGCTGTAGCTGGGCGAGTTATTTAGTGTCCGTTCAAGCACATTTCTTGTTCTGGGTTGAAATACAATTCCCAATTTAGCAATTTCATAATTTAGTGGTTCCTGCTATATCAGAGCTCTTTGAAATCTATCCCAAAAAGGGTATATAATATTGAAGGTGCACATAGGGTCATTCAGAGTAACTTCACACACACCCGCTACTGTGTATTTCCAAGTCTAATTCTGTCACTAAATCCATACCGGTGACCCAGCGCCTAAATACTAGGCCTCAAATTTAATTCCCTCTAAATCTCTCGTTACCCACCGCTGTACTGTTGTTGCTGGGCAAGATATTTAGTGTCCGTCAAAGCACATTTTTTGTTCTGGGTTGAAGTACAATTCCCAATTTAGCAATTTCATAATTTAGTGGTTTCTGCTATATCAGAGCTATTTGAAATCTATCCCAAAAAGGGTATATAATATTGAAGGTGCACATAGGGTCATTCAGAATAACTTCACACACACCCGCTACTGTGTATTTCCAAGTCTAATTCTGTCACTAAACCCATACCTGTCACCCAGCGCCTAAATACTAGGCCTCAAATTTAAATCCCTCTAAATCTCTCGTTACCGTTGTCCTGTTGTAGCTGGGAAAGTTATTTAGTGCCCGTCAAAGCACATTTTTTGTTCTGGGTTGAAGTACAATTCCCAATTTAGCAATTTCATAATTTAGTGGTTCCTGCTATATCAGAGCTATTTGAAATCTATCCCAAAAAGGGTATATAATATTGAAGGTGCACATAGGGTCATTCAGAATAACTTCACACACACCCGCTACTGTGTATTTCCAAGTCTAATTCTGTCACTAAATCCATACCGGTGACCCAGCGCCTAAATACTAGGCCTCAAATTTAATTCCCTCTAAATCTCTCGTTACCCACCGCTGTACTGTTGTTGCTGGGCAAGATATTTAGTGTCCGTCAAAGCACATTTTTTGTTCTGGGTTGAAGTACAATTCCCAATTTAGCAATTTCATAATTTAGTGGTTTCTGCTATATCAGAGCTATTTGAAATCTATCCCTAAAAGGGTATATAATATTGAAGGTGCACATAGGGTCATTCAGAATAACTTCACACACACCGCTACTGTGTATTTCCAAGTCTAATTCTGTCACTAAACCCATACCTGTCACCCAGCGCCTAAATACTAGGCCTCAAATTTAAATCCCTCTAAATCTCTCGTTACCGTTGTCCTGTTGTAGCTGGGAAAGTTATTTAGTGCCCGTCAAAGCACATTTTTTGTTCTGGGTTGAAGTACAATTCCCAATTTAGCAATTTCATAATTTAGTGGTTCCTGCTATATCAGAGCTATTTGAAATCTATCCCAAAAAGGGTATATAATATTGAAGGTGCACATAGGGTCATTCAGAATAACTTCACACACACGCTTCTGTGCATTTCCAAGTCTAATTCTGTCACTAAATCCATACCGGTGACCCAGCGCCTAAATACTAGGCCTCAAATTTAATTCCCTCTAAATCTCTCGTTACCCACCGCTGTACTGTTGTTGCTGGGCAAGATATTTAGTGTCCGTCAAAGCACATTTTTTGTTCTGGGTTGAAGTACAATTCCCAATTTAGCAATTTCATAATTTAGTGGTTTCTGCTATATCAGAGCTATTTGAAATCTATCCCTAAAAGGGTATATAATATTGAAGGTGCACATAGGGTCATTCAGAATAACTTCACACACACCCGCTACTGTGTATTTCCAAGTCTAATTCTGTCACTAAACCCATACCTGTCACCCAGCGCCTAAATACTAGGCCTCAAATTTAAATCCCTCTAAATCTCTCGTTACCGTTGTCCTGTTGTAGCTGGGAAAGTTATTTAGTGCCCGTCAAAGCACATTTTTTGTTCTGGGTTGAAGTACAATTCCCAATTTAGCAATTTCATAATTTAGTGGTTCCTGCTATATCAGAGCTATTTGAAATCTATCCCAAAAAGGGTATATAATATTGAAGGTGCACATAGGGTCATTCAGAATAACTTCACACACACGCTTCTGTGCATTTCCAAGTCTAATTCTGTCACTAAATCCATACCGGTGACCCAGCGCCTAAATACTAGGCCTCAAATTTAATTCCCTCTAAATCTCTCGTTACCCACCGCTGTACTGTTGTTGCTGGGCAAGATATTTAGTGTCCGTCAAAGCACATTTTTTGTTCTGGGTTGAAGTACAATTCCCAATTTAGCAATTTCATAATTTAGTGGTTTCTGCTATATCAGAGCTATTTGAAATCTATCCCTAAAAGGGTATATAATATTGAAGGTGCACATAGGGTCATTCAGAATAACTTCACACACACCCGCTACTGTGTATTTCCAAGTCTAATTCTGTCACTAAATCCATACCGGTGACCCAGCGCCTAAATACTAGGCCTCAAATTTAATTCCCTCTAAATCTCTCGTTACCCACCGGTGTACTGTTGTTGCTGGGCAAGATATTTAGTGTCCGTCAAAGCACATTTTTTGTTCTGGGTTGAAGTACAATTCCCAATTTAGCAATTTCATAATTTAGTGGTTTCTGCTATATCAGAGCTATTTGAAATCTATCCCTAAAAGGGTATATAATATTGAAGGTGCACATAGGGTCATTCAGAATAACTTCACACACACGCTTCTGTGCATTTCCAAGTCTAATTCTGTCACTAAATCCATACCGGTGACCCAGCGCCTAAATACTAGGCCTCAAATTTAAATCCCTCTAAATCTCTCGTTACCCACCACTGTACTGTTGTTGCTGGGCAAGATATTTAGTGTCCGTCAAAGCACATTTTTTGTTCTGGGTTGAAGTACAATTCCCAATTTAGCAATTTCATAATTTAGTGGTTTCTGCTATATCAGAGCTATTTGAAATCTATCCCTAAAAGGGTATATAATATTGAAGGTGCACATAGGGTCATTCAGAATAACTTCACACACACGCTTCTGTGCATTTCCAAGTCTAATTCTGTCACTAAATCCATACCGGTGACCCAGCGCCTAAATACTAGGCCTCAAATTTAAATCCCTCTAAATCTCTCGTTACCCACCGCTGTACTGTTGTTGCTGGGCAAGATATTTAGTGTCCGTCAAAGCACATTTTTTGTTCTGGGTTGAAGTACAATTCCCAATTTAGCAATTTCATAATTTAGTGGTTTCTGCTATATCAGAGCTATTTGAAATCTATCCCTAAAAGGGTATATAATATTGAAGGTGCACATAGGGTCATTCAGAATAACTTCACACACACGCTTCTGTGCATTTCCAAGTCTAATTCTGTCACTAAATCCATACCGGTGACCCAGCGCCTAAATACTAGGCCTCAAATTTAAATCCCTCTAAATCTCTCGTTACCCACCGCTGTACTGTTGTTGCTGGGCAAGATATTTAGTGTCCGTCAAAGCACATTTTTTGTTCTGGGTTGAAGTACAATTCCCAATTTAGCAATTTCATAATTTAGTGGTTCCTGCTATATCAGAGCTATTTGAAATCTATCCCAAAAAGGGTATATAATATTGAAGGTGCACATAGGGTCATTCAGAATAACTTCACACACACCCGCTACTGTGTATTTCCAAGTCTAATTCTGTCACTAAACCCATACCTGTCACCCAGCGCCTAAATACTAGGCCTCAAATTTAAATCCCTCTAAATCTCTCGTTACCCACCGCTGTACTGTTGTTGCTGGGCAAGATATTTAGTGTCCGTCAAAGCACATTTTTTGTTCTGGGTTGAAGTACAATTCCCAATTTAGCAATTTCATAATTTAGTGGTTTCTGCTATATCAGAGCTATTTGAAATCTATCCCTAAAAGGGTATATAATATTGAAGGTGCACATAGGGTCATTCAGAATAACTTCACACACACGCTTCTGTGCATTTCCAAGTCTAATTCTGTCACTAAATCCATACCGGTGACCCAGCGCCTAAATACTAGGCCTCAAATTTAAATCCCTCTAAATCTCTCGTTACCCACCGCTGTACTGTTGTTGCTGGGCAAGATATTTAGTGTCCGTCAAAGCACATTTTTTGTTCTGGGTTGAAGTACAATTCCCAATTTAGCAATTTCATAATTTAGTGGTTTCTGCTATATCAGAGCTATTTGAAATCTATCCCTAAAAGGGTATATAATATTGAAGGTGCACATAGGGTCATTCAGAATAACTTCACACACACCGCTTCTGTGCATTTCCAAGTCTAATTCTGTCACTAAATCCATACCGGTCACCCAGCGCCTAAATACTAGGCCTCAAATTTATATCCCTCTAAATCTCTCGTTACCGTTGTCCTGTTGTAGCTGGGAAAGTTATTTAGTGCCCGTCAAAGCACATTTTTTGTTCTGGGTTGAAGTACAATTCCCAATTTAGCAATTTCATAATTTAGTGGTTCCTGCTATATCAGAGCTATTTGAAATCTATCCCAAAAAGGGTATATAATATTGAAGGTGCACATAGGGTCATTCAGAATAACTTCACACACACGCTTCTGTGCATTTCCAAGTCTAATTCTGTCACTAAATCCATACCGGTGACCCAGCGCCTAAATACTAGGCCTCAAATTTAATTCCCTCTAAATCTCTCGTTACCCACCGCTGTACTGTTGTTGCTGGGCAAGATATTTAGTGTCCGTCAAAGCACATTTTTTGTTCTGGGTTGAAGTACAATTCCCAATTTAGCAATTTCATAATTTAGTGGTTTCTGCTATATCAGAGCTATTTGAAATCTATCCCTAAAAGGGTATATAATATTGAAGGTGCACATAGGGTCATTCAGAATAACTTCACACACACCCGCTACTGTGTATTTCCAAGTCTAATTCTGTCACTAAATCCATACCGGTGACCCAGCGCCTAAATACTAGGCCTCAAATTTAATTCCCTCTAAATCTCTCGTTACCCACCGTGTACTGTTGTTGCTGGGCAAGATATTTAGTGTCCGTCAAAGCACATTTTTTGTTCTGGGTTGAAGTACAATTCCCAATTTAGCAATTTCATAATTTAGTGGTTTCTGCTATATCAGAGCTATTTGAAATCTATCCCTAAAAGGGTATATAATATTGAAGGTGCACATAGGGTCATTCAGAATAACTTCACACACACGCTTCTGTGCATTTCCAAGTCTAATTCTGTCACTAAATCCATACCGGTCACCCAGCGCCTAAATACTAGGCCTCAAATTTATATCCCGCTGAATTTGAATACAATACATTGGGCCAAATAATATATTTGTTGTTGTGGTGAACCATAACAATGAGAAAAACATCTAGTAAGGGACGCGGACGTGGACATGGTCGTGGTGGTGTTAGTGGACCCTCTGGTGCTGGGAGAGGACGTGGCCGTTCTGCCACATCCACACGTCCTAGTGTACCAACTACCTCAGGTCCCAGTAGCCGCCAGAATTTACAGCGATATATGGTGGGGCCCAATGCCGTTCTAAGGATGGTAAGGCCTGAGCAGGTACAGGCATTAGTCAATTGGGTGGCCGACAGTGGATCCAGCACGTTCACATTATCTCCCACCCAGTCTTCTGCAGAAAGCGCACAGATGGCGCCTGAAAACCAACCCCATCAGTCTGTCACATCACCCCCATGCATACCAGGGAAACTGTCTCAGCCTCAAGTTATGCAGCAGTCTCTTATGCTGTTTGAAGACTCCGCTGGCAGGGTTTCCCAAGGGCATCCACCTAGCCCTTCCCCAGCGGTGAAAGACATAGAATGCACTGACGCACAACCACTTATGTTTCCTGATGATGAGGACATGGGAATACCACCTCAGCATGTCTCTGATGATGACGAAACACAGGTGCCAACTGCTGCGTCTTTCTGCAGTGTGCAGACTGAACAGGAGGTCAGGGATCAAGACTGGGTGGAAGACGATGCAGGGGACGATGAGGTCCTAGACCCCACATGGAATGAAGGTCGTGCCACTGACTTTCACAGTTCGGAGGAAGAGGCAGTGGTGAGACCGAGCCAACAGCGTAGCAAAAGAGGGAGCAGTGGGCAAAAGCAGAACACCCGCCGCCAAGAGACTCCGCCTGCTACTGACCGCCGCCATCTGGGACCGAGCACCCCAAAGGCAGCTTCAAGGAGTTCCCTGGCATGGCACTTCTTCAAACAATGTGCTGACGACAAGACCCGAGTGGTTTGCACGCTGTGCCATCAGAGCCTGAAGCGAGGCATTAACGTTCTGAACCTGAGCACAACCTGCATGACCAGGCACCTGCATGCAAAGCATGAACTGCAGTGGAGTAAACACCTTAAAACCAAGGAAGTCACTCAGGCTCCCCCTGCTACCTCTTCTGCTGCTGCCGCCTCGGCCTATTCTGCTGCTGCCGCCTCGGCCTCTTCCTCCGCCTCTGGAGGAACGTTGGCACCTGCCGCCCAGCAAACAGGGGATGTACCACCAACACCACCACCACCACCTCCGTCACCAAGCGTCTCAACCATGTCACACGCCAGCGTTCAGCTCTCCATCTCACAAACATTTGATAGAAAGCGTAAATTCCCACCTAGCCACCCTCGATCCCTGGCCCTGAATGCCAGCATTTCTAAACTACTGGCCTATGAAATGCTGTCATTTAGGCTGGTGGACACAGACAGCTTCAAACAGCTCATGTCGCTTGCTGTCCCACAGTATGTTGTTCCCAGCCGGCACTACTTCTCCAAGAGAGCCGTGCCTTCCCTGCACAACCAAGTATCCGATAAAATCAAGTGTGCACTGCGCAACGCCATCTGTAGCAAGGTCCACCTAACCACAGATACGTGGACCAGTAAGCACGGCCAGGGACGCTATATCTCCCTAACTGCACACTGGGTAAATGTAGTGGCAGCTGGGCCCCAGGCGGAGAGCTGTTTGGCGCACGTCCTGCCGCCGCCAAGGATCGCAGGGCAACATTCTTTGCCTCCTGTTGCCACCTCCTCCTTCTCGGCTTCCTCCTCCTCTTCTTCCACCTGCTCATCCAGTCAGCCACACACCTTCACCACCAACTTCAGCACAGCCCGGGGTAAACGTCAGCAGGCCATTCTGAAACTCATATGTTTGGGGGACAGGCCCCACACCGCACAGGAGTTGTGGCGGGGTATTGAACAACAGACCGACGAGTGGTTGCTGCCGGTGAGCCTCAAGCCCGGCCTGGTGGTGTGTGATAATGGGCGAAATCTCGTTGCAGCTCTGGGACTAGCCAATTTGACGCACATCCCTTGCTTGGCGCATGTGCTGAATTTGGTGGTGCAGAAGTTCATTCACAACTACCCCGACATGTCAGAGCTGCTGCATAAAGTGCGGGCCGTCTGTTCGCGCTTCCGGCGTTCACATCCTGCCGCTGCTCGCCTGTCTGCGCTACAGCGTAACTTCGGCCTTCCCGCTCACCGCCTCATATGCGACGTGCCCACCAGGTGGAACTCCACCTTGCACATGCTGGACAGACTGTGCGAGCAGCAGCAGGCCATAGTGGAGTTTCAGCTGCAGCACGCACGGGTCAGTCGCACTACAGAACAGCACCACTTCACCACCAATGACTGGGCCTCCATGCGAGACCTGTGTGCCCTGTTGCGCTGTTTCGAGTACTCCACCAACATGGCCAGTGGCGATGACACCGTTATCAGCGTTACAATACCACTTCTATGTCTCCTTGAGAAAACACTTAGGGCGATGATGGAACAGGAGGTGGCCCAGGAGGAGGAGGAGGAGGATGAGGAAGAGGGGTCATTTTTAGCACTTTCAGGCCAGTCTCTTCGAAGTGACTCAGAGGGAGGTTTTTTGCAACAGCAGAGGCCAGGTACAAATGTGGCCAGCCAGGGCCCACTACTGGAGGACGAGGAGGACGAGGATGAGGAGGAGGTGGAGGAGGATGAGGATGAAGCATGGTCACAGCGGGGTGGCACCCAACGCAGCTCGGGTCCATCACTGGTGCGTGGCTGGGGGGAAAGGCAGGACGATGACGATACGCCTCCCACAGAGGACAGCTTGTCCTTACCCCTGGGCAGCCTGGCACACATGAGCGACTACATGCTGCAGTGCCTGCGCAACGACAGCAGAGTTGCCCACATTTTAACCTGTGCGGACTACTGGGTTGCCACCCTGCTGGATCCACGCTACAAAGACAATGTGCCCACCTTACTTCCTGCACTGGAGCGTGATAGGAAGATGCGCGAGTACAAGCGCACGTTGGTAGACGCGCTACTGAGAGCATTCCCAAATGTCACAGGGGAACAAGTGGAAGCCCAAGGCCAAGGCAGAGGAGGAGCAAGAGGTCGCCAAGGCAGCTGTGTCACGGCCAGCTCCTCTGAGGGCAGGGTTAGCATGGCAGAGATGTGGAAAACTTTTGTCAACACGCCACAGCTAACTGCACCACCACCTGATACGCAACGTGTTAGCAGGAGGCAACATTTCACTAACATGGTGGAACAGTACGTGTGCACACCCCTCCACGTACTGACTGATGGTTCGGCCCCATTCAACTTCTGGGTCTCTAAATTGTCCACGTGGCCAGAGCTAGCCTTTTATGCCTTGGAGGTGCTGGCCTGCCCGGCAGCCAGCGTTTTGTCTGAACGTGTATTCAGCACGGCAGGGGGCGTCATTACAGACAAACGCAGCCGCCTGTCTACAGCCAATGTGGACAAGCTGACGTTCATAAAAATGAACCAGGCATGGATCCCACAGGACCTGTCCGTCCCTTGTCCAGATTAGACATTAACTACCTCCCCATAACCATATATTATTGGACTCCAGGGCACTTCCTCATTCAATCCTATTTTTATTTTCATTTTACCATTATATTGCGATGCTACCCAAAGTTGAATGAACCTCTCCTCTGCCTGTGTGCTAGGCCTAAATATATGCCAATGGACTGTTGCAGTGGTGGCTGACATGAAGCCTGATTCTCTGCTATGACATGCAGACTAATTCTCTGCTGACATGAAGCCAGATTGTCTGTTACGGGACCTCTCTCCTCTGCCTGGGTGCTGGGCCTAAATTTATGACCATGGACTGTTGCAGTGGTGGCTGACGTGAAGCCTGATTCTCTGCTATGACATGCAGACTGATTCTCTGCTGACATGAAGCCAGATCGTCTGTTACGGGACCTCTCTGCTCTGCCTGTGTGCTAGGCCTAAATATATGCCAATGGACTGTTGCAGTGGTGGGTGACGTGAAGCCTCATTCTCTGCTATGACATGCAGACTGATTCTCTGCTGACATGAAGCCAGATTGTCTGTTACGGGACCTCTCTGCTCTGCCTGTGTGCTAGGCCTAAATATATGCCAATGGACTGTTGCAGTGGTGGGTGACGTGAAGCCTCATTCTCTGCTATGACATGCAGACTGATTCTCTGCTGTCATGAAGCCAGATTGTCTGTTACGGGACCTCTCTGCTCTGCCTGTGTGCTAGGCCTAAATATATGCCAATGGACTGTTGCAGTGGTGGGTGACGTGAAGCCTCATTCTCTGCTATGACATGCAGACTGATTCTCTGCTGACATGAAGCCAGATTGTCTGTTACGGGACCTCTCTGCTCTGCCTGTGTGCTAGGCCTAAATATATGCCAATGGACTGTTGCAGTGGTGGGTGACGTGAAGCCTCATTCTCTGCTATGACATGCAGACTGATTCTCTGCTGTCATGAAGCCAGATTGTCTGTTACGGGACCTCTCTGCTCTGCCTGTGTGCTAGGCCTAAATATATGCCAATGGACTGTTGCAGTGGTGGGTGACGTGAAGCCTCATTCTCTGCTATGACATGCAGACTGATTCTCTGCTGACATGAAGCCAGATTGTCTGTTACGGGACCTCTCTGCTCTGCCTGTGTGCTAGGCCTAAATATATGCCAATGGACTGTTGCAGTGGTGGGTGACGTGAAGCCTCATTCTCTGCTATGACATGCAGACTGATTCTCTGCTGACATGAAGCCAGATCCTCTGTTACGGGAGCTCTCTCCTCTGCCTGGGTGCTGGGCCTAAATTTATGACAATTGACTGTTGCAGTGGTGGGTGACGTGAAGCCTGATTCTCTGCTATGATATGAAGACTGATTCTCTGCTGACATGAAGCCAGATTGTCTGTTACGGGACCTTTCTCCTCTGCCTGGGTTCTGGGCCTAAATTTATGAAAATTGACTCTTACAGTGGTGGGTGACGTGAAGCCTGATTCTAGGCTATGATATGAAGACTGATTCTCTGCTGACATGAAGCCAGATTGTCTGTTACGGGACCTTTCTCCTCTGCCTGGGTTCTGGGCCTAAATTTATGAAAATTGACTCTTACAGTGGTGGGTGACGTGAAGCCTGATTCTCTGCTATGATATGAAGACTGATTCTCTGCTGACATGAAGCCAGATTCTCTGTTACGGGACCTCTCTCCTCTGCCTGGGTGCTGGGCCTAAATTTATGACAATGGACTGTTGCAGTGGTGGCTGACGTGAAGCCTGATTCTCTGCTATGACATGCAGACTGATTCTCTGCTGTCATGAAGCCAGATTGTCTGTTACGGGACCTCTCTGCTCTGCCTGTGTGCTAGGCCTAAATATATGCCAATGGACTGTTGCAGTGGTGGCTGACGTGAAGCCTCATTCTCTGCTATGACATGCAGACTAATTCTCTGCTGACATGAAGCCAGATTGTCTGTTACGGGACCTCTCTCCTCTGCCTGGGTGCTGGGCCTAAATATATGCCAATGGACTGTTGCAGTGGTGGCTGACGTGAAGCCTGATTCTCTGCTATGACATGCAGACTAATTCTCTGCTGACATGAAGCCAGATTGTCTGTTACGGGACCTCTCTCCTCTGCCTGGGTGCTGGGCCTAAATATATGCCAATGGACTGTTGCAGTGGTGGCTGACGTGAAGCCTGATTCTCTGCTATGACATGCAGACTAATTCTCTGCTGACATGAAGCCAGATTGTCTGTTACGGGACCTCTCTCCTCTGCCTGGGTGCTGGGCCTAAATATATGCCAATGGACTGTTGCAGTGGTGGCTGACGTGAAGCCTCATTCTCTGCTATGACATGCAGACTAATTCTCTGCTGTCATGAAGCCAGATTGTCTGTTACGGGACCTCTCTGCTCTGCCTGTGTGCTAGGCCTAAATATATGCCAATGGACTGTTGCAGTGGTGGGTGACGTGAAGCCTCATTCTCTGCTATGACATGCAGACTGATTCTCTGCTGACATGAAGCCAGATTGTCTGTTACGGGACCTCTCTGCTCTGCCTGTGTGCTAGGCCTAAATATATGCCAATGGACTGTTGCAGTGGTGGGTGACGTGAAGCCTCATTCTCTGCTATGACATGCAGACTGATTCTCTGCTGACATGAAGCCAGATTCTCTGTTACGGGACCTCTCTCCTCTGCCTGTGTGTGTGCTGGGCCTAAATATATGCCAATGGACTGTTGCAGTGGTGGCTGACGTGAAGCCTCATTCTCTGCTATGACATGCAGACTAATTCTCTGCTGACATGAAGACAGATTCTCTGTTACGGGACCTCCCTCCTCTGCCTGGGTGCTGGGCCTAAATATATGCCAATGGACTGTTGCAGTGGTGGCTGACGTGAAGCCTCATTCTCTGCTATGACATGCAGACTGATTCTCTGCTGACATGAAGCCAGATTCTCTGTTACGGGACCTCTCTCCTCTGCCTGTGTGTGTGCTGGGCCTAAATATATGCCAATGGACTGTTGCAGTGGTGGCTGACGTGAAGCCTCATTCTCTGCTATGACATGCAGACTGATTCTCTGCTGACATGAAGCCAGATTCTCTGTTACGGGACCTCTCTCCTCTGCCTGTGTGTGTGCTGGGCCTAAATATATGCCAATGGACTGTTGCAGTGGTGGCTGACGTGAAGCCTCATTCTCTGCTATGACATGCAGACTAATTCTCTGCTGTCATGAAGCCAGATTGTCTGTTACGGGACCTCTCTGCTCTGCCTGTGTGCTAGGCCTAAATATATGCCAATGGACTGTTGCAGTGGTGGGTGACGTGAAGCCTCATTCTCTGCTATGACATGCAGACTGATTCTCTGCTGACATGAAGCCAGATTGTCTGTTACGGGACCTCTCTGCTCTGCCTGTGTGCTAGGCCTAAATATATGCCAATGGACTGTTGCAGTGGTGGGTGACGTGAAGCCTCATTCTCTGCTATGACATGCAGACTGATTCTCTGCTGACATGAAGCCAGATTCTCTGTTACGGGACCTCTCTCCTCTGCCTGTGTGTGTGCTGGGCCTAAATATATGCCAATGGACTGTTGCAGTGGTGGCTGACGTGAAGCCTCATTCTCTGCTATGACATGCAGACTAATTCTCTGCTGACATGAAGACAGATTCTCTGTTACGGGACCTCCCTCCTCTGCCTGGGTGCTGGGCCTAAATATATGCCAATGGACTGTTGCAGTGGTGGCTGACGTGAAGCCTCATTCTCTGCTATGACATGCAGACTGATTCTCTGCTGACATGAAGCCAGATTCTCTGTTACGGGACCTCTCTCCTCTGCCTGTGTGTGTGCTGGGCCTAAATATATGCCAATGGACTGTTGCAGTGGTGGCTGACGTGAAGCCTCATTCTCTGCTATGACATGCAGACTGATTCTCTGCTGACATGAAGCCAGATTCTCTGTTACGGGACCTCTCTCCTCTGCCTGTGTGTGTGCTGGGCCTAAATATATGCCAATGGACTGTTGCAGTGGTGGCTGACGTGAAGCCTCATTCTCTGCTATGACATGCAGACTAATTCTCTGCTGACATGAAGACAGATTCTCTGTTACGGGACCTCCCTCCTCTGCCTGGGTGCTGGGCCTAAATATATGCCAATGGACTGTTGCAGTGGTGGCTGACGTGAAGCCTCATTCTCTGCTATGACATGCAGACTAATTCTCTGCTGACATGAAGACAGATTCTCTGTTACGGGACCTCTCTCCTCTGCCTGGGTGCCGGGGCCTAAATATCTGAGAATGGACTGTTCCAGTGGTGGGTGACGGGAAGCCAGATTCTCTGCTATGGAACCTCTCTCCAATTGATTTTGGTTAATTTTTATTTATTTAATTTTTATTTTAATTCATTTCCCTATCCACATTTGTTTGCAGGGGATTTACCTACATGTTGCTGCCTTTTGCAGCCCTCTAGCTCTTTCCTGGGCTGTTTTACAGCCTTTTTAGTGCCGAAAAGTTCGGGTCCCCATTGACTTCAATGGGGTTCGGGTTCGGGACGAAGTTCGGATCGGGTTCGGATCCCGAACCCGAACATTTCCGGGATGTTCGGCCGAACTTCTCGAACCCGAACATCCAGGTGTTCGCTCAACTCTACTTCTGAGATATTTACTACACTAGACAGAGCTTCTGAGATATTTACTACACTAGACAGAGCTCCTGAGATATTTACTACACTAGACAGAGCTCCTGAGATATTTACTGAACTAGACAGAGCTCCTGAGATATTTACTACACTAGACAGAGCTTCTGAGATATTTACTACACTAGACAGAGCTCCTGAGATATTTACTACACTAGACAGAGCTCCTGAGATATTTACTACACTAGACAGAGCTCCTGAGATATTTACTACACTAGACAGAGCTCCTGAGATATTTACTACACTAGACAGAGCTCCTGAGATATTTACTGAACTAGACAGAGCTCCTGAGATATTTACTACACTAGACAGAGCTTCTGAGATATTTACTACACTAGACAGAGCTCCTGAGATATTTACTACACTAGACAGAGCTCCTGAGATATTTACTACACTAGACAGAGCTCCTGAGATATTTACTACACTAGACAGAGCTCCTGAGATATTTACTACACTAGACAGAGCTCCTGAGATATTTACTACACTAGACAGAGCTTCTGAGATATTTACTACACTAGACAGAGCTCCTGAGATATTTACTCATCTAGACAGAGCTTCTGAGATATTTAATCATCTAGACAGAGCTCCTGAGATATTTACTACACTAGACAGAGCTTCTGAGATATTTACTACACTAGACAGAGCTCCTGAGATATTTACTGAACTAGACAGAGCTTCTGAGATATTTACTACACTAGACAGAGCTCCTGAGATATTTACTACACTAGACAGAGCTCCTGAGATATTTACTGAACTAGACAGAGCTCCTGAGATATTTACTACACTAGACAGAGCTTCTGAGATATTTACTACACTAGACAGAGCTCCTGAGATATTTACTACACTAGACAGAGCTCCTGAGATATTTACTACACTAGACAGAGCTCCTGAGATATTTACTACACTAGACAGAGCTCCTGAGATATTTACTACACTAGACAGAGCTCCTGAGATATTTACTACACTAGACAGAGCTCCTGAGATATTTACTGAACTAGACAGAGCTCCTGAGATATTTACTACACTAGACAGAGCTTCTGAGATATTTACTACACTAGACAGAGCTCCTGAGATATTTACTACACTAGACAGAGCTCCTGAGATATTTACTACACTAGACAGAGCTCCTGAGATATTTACTACACTAGACAGAGCTCCTGAGATATTTACTACACTAGACAGAGCTCCTGAGATATTTACTACACTAGACAGAGCTCCTGAGATATTTACTGAACTAGACAGAGCTCCTGAGATATTTACTACACTAGACAGAGCTTCTGAGATATTTAATCATCTAGACAGAGCTTCTGAGATAATGACTTATCTTGGCAGAGCTTCTGAGATGTTGACTTATGTAAACAGAGCTTCTGAGATAATGATTCATCTAGATAGAACTTCTGACATAATGACTTATCTAGACACATAAGTAGCCACTGAAGCACCCAATAATTATTCACCCACTTGACCAGCAGGGATATTATTATTTTGCTAGGCTGTCCATGCACGCATTATTGCAGAAATAGCACCACTCTTGTGCATGGGTTATGCCTGATCCTGTAGCTCAGCCCCATTTACAGGTAAGTGATTATGACCGGCCTGCAATATCACACACAAACTATCAACAGGTGTGGTGCTGCTTTGGAATTAAGGCTTTTTACTAATCTTGTACAACCTTTTTAATGTGCCAGCAAAACCCATACCTAGGAAATAGAATTTATATAGCTTTGTTATAATTATTTTTTAATTCATAATTTTTCATTAATGATAGTTGTTTTTACTTTAGAGAAATTGGCAACATGGTGGGTGCTAAAGTATATGAGGTAAGACATGAACATCATGATTATTTTATATTGTTAATATAACTGTCTTTCACGGTAGCCATCGATACCACATTATTTTGAGACAGTCAGCCCACTGAGGGATCAGGTTACAGATGCAGGCCATAGAAGCCTATACAGAGGAGAAGAGGGTGAAAAAGAAGCACTGCCTGAGGGTATGTGCTGTAAAGTCTCAGCTTCATTTGTGCACAGTTTATGTGCAGATTCTCTCCCCCGCTGCATGCGCAGTGTAGAGAGGAAGCCAGAGTACATCTCACTTCACTGCGCATGCCTGGGAGTCGTAGGCCCAGCTCAGACTGTTCGACTGTTTCATGGAATTGCACCACCCGGATGACTAGTAATTTGTAAAAGCATGATGCCAAAGCTTCTGAAGTGCACAATAACAGTTGCAGAAGAAAGAGAAAATTCCAACAGTTTTAGTGGCTATAAAATTCTTTAATCCTTTATTGATACATTGGCGCACATAAGAAAGAGCTTGCACGTTTTAACCTAGAGGTCTTAAAGGGAACCTGTCACCGGGATTTTGTGTATAGAGCTGAGGACATGGGTTGCTAGATGGCCGCTAGCACATCCGCAATACCCAGTCCCCATAGCTCTGTGTGCTTTTCTTGTGTAAATAAAACTATTTGATACATATGCAAATTAACCTGAGATGAGTCCTGTCCCTGACTCATCTCACGTACAGGACTCGACTCAGGTTAATTTGCATATGTATCAAATAGTTTTATTTACACAATAAAAGCACACAGAGCTATGGGGACTGGGTATTGCGGATGTGCTAGCGGCCATCTAGCAACCCATGTCCTCAGCTCTATACCCAAAATCCCGATGACAGGTTCCCTTTAATTACAGCATGTCCATGTCCCATATAGCTACACCCCTCAAGTCTTTTAAATATTGCAGTCTATTTGTCTAATATTTCATTGTATTGTACAACATTTCATTGTATTGTACATTGTATTACATTGTACTGTACAGTGACAATAAAGGCATCTTATCTTATCTTAATAATTAATTTTGTGCTATTTTTTTCTCTTTTGCCCCTTGAAGCATTTAGTGAGCTCAAGCCCAGCTACAGAGGACCAGAATAGAGCAGAGAAGAAGCATGAAGAGGTAACGTGGATGATATCTACTGTAATAGACTGCTTCATATTGGTGTAGTAGTAGAATCCATAATACTGTGTAAATCTTCAAGCATCCTGTAGTTGTACTGGTAAAGGTTGTCTTCAGTGAGGCACAGAGGAGACTATTATCAACTCACTGAGGGATCAGATAACAGCTGTCGTCCGAACAAGTCTATGGAGAGGGGAAGAAGAGGGAATAGTTGGAATAAGAGAGAGAGTGAGAGAGAGACACACACATAGAGATTCCGCTGTGTAATCTAGTATCTTCTATCTCACCCCAGTGCTGGATTCACATTTACACTGCTTGGTACTGCTCCATAATGTCCTCCTTGCTGCTACTATTTCTGAGGGTGAGCTACAGAAAGATAGGGTGAGCAGGATCTCCTCTTCTCTGTGTGAAGAGGATAGGAGATATCACAGCAGCTAGTCTCCATCCACTAGCTCTGGGAAAACAGATAGATGTGGAGCAAGTAATATCATACTAAACTTTCTGTACAGATGAAAATTTATTTAAAACTGCAGCTGCTCTTTAAAGGCTATGTACACCTTGAGGGGCATTTATTTTTAGAATTGAATTTTACTCCTTTTGGGCTAAAAATAATCTGACGGCTCATGTGTAGCTCATGTGTAGCTTTTATCTCTGATCTCCTGAGCTCAAACACACATTATAGCTCAATTCTTATCCAACCGATAAGAATATGGCTTAAAGGAGTGTTTATGAAGTCAGGAGATCAGAGAAAAGAGCTACACATGAGCCGACAGATGACAGGATTCAAAGAAAACACAAAGTCACAGCTTGCAAACAGACTGATTTTTTAACTTCTGTATTTCAAAGATGTCTGAACATTTTTTTTTATCAAGACTAACTAAAAAAAAAGATTTTTAGCCCAAAATAAGCAAAATGCAATCATAAATAAAATGTCCCTGAAGGTGTACATAGCCTATGAATCACCAGATGAGCCTAAGGCCAGTTTAGTAGAAAAGCAGGAGTTCCAGAATTTCAGTCATAATACAATTATAGCAATACGCTCTTTTAACTAATTCACTTCAGTTTGAGTTGTTAGTATTAGGCCTCATGCACACGATCGTTTTTTTTTAAGGTCCGCAAAAACGGGGTCCGTAGGTCCGTGATCCGTGACCGTTTTTTCGTCCGTGGGTCTTCCTTGATTTTTGGTGGATCCACGGACATGAAAAAAGAAAAAAAAATCTAAGTCAAGTTTGCCATTGAAATGATAGGAAAAAACGGACACGGATCACGGACGCGGATGACAATCTTGTGTGCATCCGTGATTTTTCACGGACCCATTGACTTGAATGGGTCCGTAAACCGTTGGCCGTGAAAAAAATAGGACAGGTCATATTTTTTTCACGGCCAGGAAACACGGATCACGGATGCGGCTGCCAAACGGTGCATTTTCCGTTTTTCCCACGGACCCATTGAAAGTCAATGGGTCCGCGAAAAAAAAAAAAAGGAAAACGGCACAACGGCCACGGATGCACACAACGGTCGTGTGCATGAGGCCTTATACTGATCGGCAGCTGCCAGTAGGGGTAGCTCATGTGTACAGATCTATACAGCTCCCATTAAACTCAATATTAGTTGAATAAATCCATATGCAGTAAGCTCCCACTAGTGGTAGTGTTCTGCAGTCAGAATTTTATCATGTGTCATATCAGAAAAACAAATCATGTCCTATAAAGATACAGTATATAATGAAATTAATCAATGCAGAATAATAGATCTTAAAAACACAATGTTGGACTGTCAAACTGCTTAAACTTACCTTTGTATATACTTATATTATGAGCATAATCCACTACAGAAATTACACTGTTAAAAGGGTTGTGCATGGGTTTTATATCTATGACCTATCCTCAGGATGGGTCACCAATATCAGATCGGCAGGGTCTGACACCCGACATCCCCTCTGATCGGATATTGATGACGTATCCTGAGGATAGGTCACAATATAAAACCCCTGCACAACCCCTTTAATGGTTCCAATATTGAGGCTATTTTCTCTACATTTTCCCAGAAAGCTGAATTCAAAGCTGAGGATCTAAAAAGTATCTTAAATAAGTTATTATCGAAACGTAAGTTATTTACTATGTATCTCTATCCATCACAAAGGGTTAACTGTCTAGCTGTGTAACTCATACATCTAATTACCCTTATCTCTAATTTACCAAGAGGTCATAAACACCTATTTAAGCCACATTCTTACAGTAAGATGAGAACTGAGCTATAATGAGTGTCTATAATGTCAGAGATCAGATATAAGGAGTGGTCAGCTGAGCTGCCTGACGGAGCAGAGAGAAAATTCAGATCCTGCTACTAGAGCATCTCAGCTCTGTACAGAAAAAATGGTTCAATATTTGTAATAACACTTTACATATGTACCCTACACATGTAGAGGCTTAAATACACTTTTTTACATTTAGTCCTAGACTACTGATTGCTACATCTTGACATGTGTATGTTTGCCTTTTTTTTTTTTACTAAAACTTAACTTTTATTGTCCTTTTATTATCTTAGGCCCCTTTCACACGGGCGAGTTTTCCGTGCGGGTGCAATGCGTGCGGTGAACGCATTGCACCCGCACTGAATCCTGACCCATTCATTTCTATGGGACAGTGCACACGAGCGGTGATTTTCACGCATCACTTGTGCGTTGCGTGAAAATCGCAGCATGCTCCTCTTTGTGCGTTTTTCACGTAACGCAGGCCCTATAGAAATGAATAGGGTTGCGTGAAAATCGCAAGCATCCGCAAGCAAGTGCGGATGCGGTGCGATTTTCACGCATGGGTTCTAGGTGACAGTCTATTCACTGTATTATTTTCCCTTATAACATGGTTATAAGGGAAAATAATAGCATTCTGACTACAGAATACATAGTATAATAGTGCTGGAGGGGTTAAAAATAATAAAAAAGTTAACTCACCTTCTCCTCTTGTTAGCGTAGATGCCGGTCTGTTCTTTAGCTGTGGGCTGAAGGACCTGTGGTGATGTCAGATCACATGCTCCATCACCATGGTGATGGAGCATGTGATTGGAGCATGTGATCTGACATCACCTCAGGTCATTCAGTCCACAGCTAAAGAACAGACCGGCATCTACGCGAACAAGAGGAGAAGGTGAGTTAACTTTTTTATTATTTTTAACCCCTCCAGCGCTATTGTACTATGCATTCTGTATTCAGAATGCTATTATTTTCCCTTATAACCATGTTATAAGGGAAAATAATACAATCTTCAGAACATCAATCCCAAGCCCGAACTTCTGTGAAGAAGTTCGGGTTTGGGTACCAAACATGCGCGATTTTTCTCACGCGAGTGCAAAACGCATGACAATGTTTTGCACTCGCGCGGAAAAATCGCGCATTTTCCCGCAACGCACCCGCCTCTTATCCGGGCAAAAAACATGACGCCCGTGTGAAAGAGGCCTTATTCTTATCTAACCTACTGACTTAAAACTATCAACAGGTGTTCCCTTAGTGCTGTACTATATTGTTTTCTTTGGTCACTATTCTGGTAGCTGCGCGCTCGCTCCAGTTATTGCCTGGTATTCATTGGTGCCTTCTTAATATTGCACTAGGTTAGGGTCTCCTGATGCTTAAAATCTTATGCACTGCCCCCCGACATGTTTCGCCATCTACCTGGCGTCCTCAGGAGATCTGTCAGTCTGATGTTCAGATCAGGGGAGTGTGATGGCCATAGTAAAACCTTCAGCTTGCACCTTTTGAGGTAGTGTAACGGGGTTCCGAAGGTGCACTTGGTCCCCCATTAGCCGCAGACCTGCTGCTTAGCTTCGGGAGCGAGGATCTGTGTTTGACCTCGTTCCCAGGGCGGTTTTACTAGCTGGGTGGCTCCCTGCTCCTAAGTCTGCCTTGAGCGCCGAGCTGATCACTCGGTGCTCGACTGGTTGGTCTGTCGGCCACGTCACATGACCCTCACTCCCCACTATAAATACAGGCAGCCTGCTGGCCACAGGTTGCCTGTTAATTTAGGTTCCACATGTGATTTTGTCTTCCTGGCGTACTTACCTCCTGCTGAATTCCTGACCATCCTCTGCCTGCTCTTTTGTACTTTGCTGCTCTCCTGGTATTCTGACCTTGGCTTCCTCCTGACGATCATCTGCTGACTCCTTTGGTACTTCACGTCTCTCCTGGTATTTACGACCCCGGCTTCTCCTGACTATTCTCTGCTTGCTCCATTTGTACTTTGTAGCTTTCCTGGTATTGACTCGGTCCGTTCACGTTCTGTTGTTTGTCTGTAGGTCATCCCTGCACTTATTCTAAGCTAGGGATTGCCGTCCAGTTGTCCCCTGTCATTAGGACTTGCGAGGCAAGTAGGCAGGGCCAGGGGTAATGGTGGAGCGCAGTGGGCACTTCCCTCCCCCTGTGTGTGTGTGTACGCGACCGTTACAGATTAACAGGCCCAATAACCACTGTATAATGAATCCTCTGGTCACCCTGACTGACCATGTCTCTCATCTGACGCAGATGGTGCAGGAGTTAGGGGAAAGACTCAGTTCTTTTGAGTTAGGGCAAGGTTCTTCCACTCCTCAGGCCTCCAGTCCGCATTTTGAGCCCCAGATTCAGCTCCCAGAACCCTTTTCTGGAGACCGGAAGAAGTTTCTCTCTTTTAAGGAGAATTGCAAACTTTACTTCCGTTTACATCCCGTGTCCTCTGGCCCCGAGAGTCAAAGCGTGGGCATTATCATTTCCCGGCTACAGGGTGATCCCCAGTACTGGGCGTTCTCTTTACCTGCTGGCGACAGTTGTTTATCTTCTGTGGAGGGGTTCTTTCAGGCCCTGGGTACCCTCTATGATGAACCAGACAGGGCTCTAGTAGCCGAGACGGTTCTAAAGGCACTAGTTCAGGGCAATCTACCTGCAGAGGATTATTGCACCCAATTCAGAAGGTGGTGTGTCCCCTCAGGATGGAACGAACCAGCCCTGAAGAGACAGTTCAGGTCAGGTCTGTCTGATAATTTACAGGATCTTCTGGTCAGTTATCAACTTCCAGAGACCTTAGAGGAGATGATGACCCTTGTTGTCCGACTTGACCGACGGGTTAGAGAGAGACGACAGGAACAACAGTTCTCTTCTCAGATGGTGGTCCAGCCAGAGGCCTATCCCAGAGACAATGCTGAGGTCTCCACCGAGGAACCCATGCAGGTTGGTATGACCCGAGGGAATCTTCGCCGCAGACTTGGAGAATGCTTTTACTGTGGAGATCCTGAGCATTGGATTAACCAGTGTCCTAAGAAGGCCCTCTCTCTCAAGTCTCCTAAGGCAAGGCAACCTAAAGACCAGGTACACCCTGAATTTTCTAAATGTAAGCTTTTTGTACCCATTACGATTTCTCTGGGAGTAGACAAATGGCCGGGTAAGGCCTTTATTGATTCTGGCTCAGCGGCTAGCTTTATTGACTCAGAGTATGCTGTAAGATTGGGTATTCCTATGTTTGCCTTACCAACTCCTATCCATGTCATGGCTATAGATGCTACTCCTCTTATTGGTGGTACTGTCACAACCAGACAGCTGAGAAGCTCTGACAGAGGCCTTTCAGAACCTCCTCCTTGAGTTTCTGTGTTGTGGTATTCAGTTCCTCCTCTCGTTAGCCTCTCTCAGCTGTCATGTGTTGGACTAATTGCTTCCCTTTAAATTCCTCCCCAAAATGCTTTTCTGGGCGGCTTATACTACTTCCTGGAGTGTGTGTGCATGCTGACTTTGTTCTCCTGTTTGCTACAAAGCTAAGTGTTGTACCTTTATCTGTTATTTTCTGTTTGCTGGATCCCAGGTGACCCTGACTCCCTCCGTATCTTGTGTAGGGAGCCGGTGGTCGTGTCCCCTCACTATTGTAGGGTGCTCAGGGCTTTATAGTCAAGGTTCCTGGATATGCAAACCTCCACCATTAGGATCTTTGCATAGGCTGAGCAGCCAGGGAAAGTGCCAGGTCTTCTGCAGGGGTCTCCCTTGGTTCCTTAGCTTTTGGATCCAGCGAGTCATTTATACATGTTGCTTTGCCTTGTTTCCTGTACACCGTCCGTGACAGGTACGGTGAGCTCATGTACCTCGGAGATTTCTCTAACGTGGGTGTATGCCACTCAGGGAGATGTTCCCTTTTAGTCCTGGAGAACCTACCGGCTGAGGTGGTACTAGGGTTGCCTTGGCTCCGACTACATAACCCCACTATAGATTGGTCCAATGGGGAGTTGGTGAGATGGGGGCCTAAGTGTGATTCTTGTTTGTCCGTGGTACAGGCTGGGGTCTCAGTAAAGTCTGATACTTTACTCACTGTTGTTAGGGAATATTCTGATGTATTCTCATCACCAACCCCGGAGGTTCTACCCCCCCATAGACCTTTTGATTGTATCATAGAGCTAGTAGAGGGGGCCAAGTTTCCTAAGGGGCGAATTTATAATCTTTCTAAGCCCGAACGCAAGGCCATGGAAGATTATATTAAGGAGAGCCTTGGTAAAGGGCATATTAGACCTTCTGTCTCTCCTATGGGGGCGGGGTTTTTCTTTGTTAAGAAAAAAGATGGTGGTCTTAGGCCATGTATCGATTACCGGAGATTAAATAAAATCACTGTCCAGAATGGATACTCCCTCCCATTGATTCCGGATTTATTTAACCAGGTTCTGGGGGCAACCTGGTTTTCCAAAATTGACCTGAAAGGGGCATACAATCTTATCCGAATCAAGGAGGGAGACGAATGGAAGACGGCGTTCAATACTCCGGTAGGACACTTTGAATATCTGGTGATGCCTTTTGGACTCAGCAATGCCCCAGCTGTGTTCCAAAACTTCATGAATGACATTCTTAGGGAGTTCCTAGGTAGATTTGTTATTGTCTATCTTGATGACATTTTGATATTCTCTCCTGACTTCGAATCCCATGTGTCTCATGTTAAACAGGTATTAGAGGTGTTGAGGGAGAATCAGCTATCCGCTAAGCAAGAGAAATATGCCTTTGGAGTACAGGAGATTCTGTTTCTAGGGCATGTTCTGACTCCTCACGCCTTCAAGATGGATCCTGGTAAGGTACTAGCAATTAAGGAATGGGTAAGACCTTCATCCTTAAAGGCCTTACAACGGTTCCTAGGTTTCGCCAATTACTATCGCAAATTTATTATGAATTTTTCCGTAATTGCTAAACCGTTGACCGACCTTACTAAGAAAGGGGCGGATTTGGAGAATTGGTCTACTGAGGCCATTTCTTCATTTGAAAAATTAAAAAAGGCATTCAGCAGCGCTCCCATTCTGATCCAGCCTGATCAGGAGAAACCTTTTATTGTGGAGGTGGATGCGTCCGAGGACGGCGCAGGAGCAGTCCTTTCACAAGGTCCTGCTAGCCTCACTAACCTGAGACCATGTGCCTTCTTCTCCAGGAAATTCTCTCCCACGGAGAGAAACTACGACATAGGGAATAGGGAGCTGCTGGCCATTAAATGGGCATTTGAGGAGTGGAGGCATTTTCTGGAGGGGGCAAGGCATTGTGTAACTGTTGTCACTGACCATAAAAATCTTATGTTTCTCGAGTCTGCTAAGAGGTTGAATCCCCGTCAAGCCAGATGGGCTCTGTTTTTTACTCGTTTTGATTTTTCCATTACGTTCAGGCCGGGAAGTAAAAATGTGAAGGCAGGACGCATTATCTCGGAGCTTCCATGCTTTTCAACCTACTGAGGTACCACCTGAATCCATCCTACCAGCAAAAATCTTCATTGCAGCTCTTACCCAGGATATCTCGGCTCGCATTAGGTCTGAACAACATCTGGCACCGGTATCCACCCCAACAGATAAGTTGTTTGTCCCTGTACAATTTCGTCTCCAGCTGTTGGGTGAGTGTCACGATTCTGCCTTTTGTTGACATCCGGGTGTTGAGGGCACTAAGGATCTGGTTTCTAGATCTTATTGGTGGCCCACTCTAACTAGGGATGTCAAGTCCTACGTGTCAGCCTGTGAGGTTTGTGCCAGGTCCAAGACACCTAGGACTCGCCCTGCTGGTAACCTACGACCCCTACCCATTCCCAGTAGACCCTGGTCCCATATCTCGATGGACTTTATAACTGACCTACCGCCGGCGGAGGGTAAGACTGTAGTTTGGGTAGTGGTCGATAGGTTTAGCAAGATGGTCCATTTCATTCCCCTGTCTAAACTCCCGAATGCCAAAACCCTGGCGTCTATTTTTGTGAAAGAAATTGTTCGATTGCATGGTATCCCGGAAAATATTGTTTCTGACAGGGGTGTGCAGTTTGTGTCCAAATTCTGGAGGGCCTTCTGTCAAAAATGTAAAATTTCATTGTCTTTTTCCTCTGCCTACCACCCTGAGAGTAATGGGCAGACTGAACGCCTTAATCAGTCTGTGGAACAATTCTTGAGGTCGTATGTTGCTGATGACCAGCAATTATGGGTGAAATTTCTTCCATTGGCTGAATTTGCTTTGAATAACCGTGTCAATTCTTCTGCTGGGGTTTCACCTTTCTTTTGTAACCATGGTTTCCATCCCTGTTTTCATTCTGGGTCATCCGTCTCCTCCTCTAACCCTGAGGCGGATAGGCTCTCCTCTGAACTGTGCACAGTTTGGGCCCGGGTTCAATCGAACTTAGAAAAGGCTCAAAGTTCTCAGAAACTCAAGGCCGATAGGAGACGTTCAAGGGGGGTGAATTTTCAGGTTGGGGATAAGGTATGGTTGTCCTCCAAGAATCTCTCTCTTAAGGTAGATTCTAAAAAGTTTGCTCCTCGTTTTATTGGACCATATAAGATCACGGAGGTGATTAACCCGGTATCATTTAGGTTGGAGCTGCCCGAGTCATTCCACATTCATAATGTGTTCCATAAATCTCTACTTAAAAAATATTTTGAACCGGTAGTACCATCGAAAGCCTCGCCTCCAGCCGGTTCTTGTTAATGATGCTGTCGAGTATGTGGTGTCTAAAATAGTGGATGTCAGGAAGGTGCGTAATTCCTTGCAGTACCTGATTCACTGGAAGGAGTATGGACCTGAAGAGAGATCTTGGGTACCTGCCAGGGAGGTTCATGCTCCTAGACTTGTTCGAAAATTTCATTTAGAACACCCTGAAAGACCATCGCCTGAGGTCTTGGGTCCGGTGGCCCCTCGTAAAAGGGGCCACCGTACTGTGTGTACTGTAACGGGGTTCTGAAGGTGCACTCGGTCCCCCATTAGCCGCAGACCTGCTGCTTAGCTTCGGGAGCGAGGATCTGTGTTTGACCTCGTTCCCAGGGCGGTTTTACTAGCTGGGTGGCTCCCTGCTCCTAAGTCTGCCTTGAGCGCCGAGCTGATCACTCGGTGCTCGACTGGTTGGTCTGTCGGTCATGTGACGCTGGCCACGTCACATGACCCTCACTCCCCACTATAAATACAGGCAGCCTGCTGGCCACAGGTTGCCTGTTAATTTAGGTTCCACCTGTGATTTTGTCTTCCTGGCGTACTTACCTCCTGCTGAATTCCTGACCATCCTCTGCCTGCTCCTTGTGTACTTTGCTGCTCTCCTGGTATTCTGACCCTGGTTTCCTCCTGACGATCCTCTGCTGACTCCTTTGGTACTTCACGTCTCAACTGGTATTTACGACCCCGGCTTCTCCTGACTATTCTCTGCTTGCTCCATTTGTACTTTGTAGCTTTCCTGGTATTGACTCGGTCCGTTCACGTTCTGTTGTTTGTCTGTCTGTCATCCCTGCACTTATTCTAAGCTAGGGATTGCCGTCCAGTTGTCCCCTGTCATTTGGACTTGCGAGGCAAGTAGGCAGGGCCAGGGGTAAGGGTGGAGCGCAGTGGTCACTTCCCTCCCCCCTGTGTGTGTGTGTACGCGACCGTTACAGGTAGTCTGTTCTGGATTTTGAGGTGTGTTTAGGATCATTATCTATTTAGATGCCATCCTCTGTTCAACTTCAGCTTTTGTACAGTTAGTGTTCTTCTCTCTACCCGTGAAATGTTCCCTGTGCAATTGGATGCAACACAACCCCAAAGCATGATTACAAAGCATGATTAATCCACCCCCATGCTTAATAGTTGGAGAGGTGTTCTTTTCATGAAATTCTGTTCCATTTTCTTCTGATGCTGAATGTAGTGGTGAGGAAGTCAGAGAGGTTTTCTTCTGATGACTCTAACATGAAGGCCATATTTATGCAGGTGTTGCCAAACAGTAGAACAATGTACCACAACTCCAGAGTCTACTAATTCTTCCTGAAGGTCTTTTGCAGCCAAGCAGGGGTTTTTATTTGCCTTTCAAGCAATCCTATGAGCAGCTGCCTCCGAAATTTTTCTTGGTCTTCCAGACCTTCTCTTGACCTCCACTGTTCCTGTTAACTGCCATTTCTTAATTACATTTTGAACTGAGAAAATGGCAAACTGAAAATGTTTTGCTATCTTCTTATAGCCTTCCCCTGCTTTGTGGGACTTTTCAGAGTGTTAGGCAGCTGCTGTTTATTGGGACAACGTTAGAAAAATCTGGGTATTCACAAATCTCTGAAATTTGCATCAACTGGCCTTTATAATGATGATTGTGAACAAGTCTTAAACCTCATAGGCTAATAAAGGTCTGAGACCTCGGTCAAAGTAATCTTACTGCTCAAATCTCTAAGTTCCCATAGTTTTGAAAGGTACTCCTTTCCTTTTTTTACTCTAAAATTGTACAAAACCAAAATAATACACTGATCTTGCTTAAAATGTTTCATCTTTAACTTTATTCCTTTTGGAGATCATTTCTTCTTCAACTTAACTGTTCACAGTAACAGACATTTTGACCAGAAGTGCCCAAACTTTTGCATGCCACTGTATGCATCTATCTGTGTCTATGTGTGTATGTATGTTTCCCTCTTGCTATCTATCTATCTGTCTATCAAAACAACGGAAGAGGCAGCACTCCAAACAAGGTGAAGACGTTGTGCACCGTTTTATTCACCTCAACCGCAATGTTTCAGACTGGGTGCTGTGATGTAGGCCGGCGTGTGCACGCTGGGCCACGGTGGTCGTGTCCAGTATGGACAATGATGAAGTGGTGTGGTGCAAGTCTGTGGACCTGCGATTCGGCGCCTGCGCTATACGGAGCTGACAACGCCATGCAAGGAGTCCACATTGTTCACACAGCCATGTTTAGATGATCCTGTAAGTGCATCATACACCTTCACAGGTGTTATATATTGTTTTCATGACAAACACTGATTGGTTCGTTAACCGGTTTATGCTCAATTATATATGAATTAATATGATCTATTCACAAATCACTTATCAAAGTAGGATTATGGTGAATAAGGAGAGGAATGAATTTTGGAATATTGGATATGTTTATATAATCTTAAATTATGTATTGCACTTTATTGATTGATGAATTGATTGATCATATACTCCCTATATGTAATTCACTTGTTCACGTCTCATTGCTTGAGAAAGGCCTTATTTTGTTGGGCTGAAAGGTGCAATTGGGGTGAATAAAGTGGTCCACAACTTCTTCACCTTATTTGGAGTGCTGCCTCATCTGTTGTTTTAGTACATATTGGCTCAGAACCCACAGCCTGGAGGGATTGCTCCCTATCTGATCATCTTTGACTTGAACTGCTCTTATTTTGTTTCTATATCTATCATCTAGTGTTTCTGTCTATTGTTACAGGTGATGAATTCAAGTCAGATGGATTCAGTCTGAAAACTTGTAAAGAAATTATTAATCTTCTGGATGTATCCTTTCCATAAATGTCCTTGATGTTCAGTAAACTACTCGGTTTCTAACCTCTATTCCAGATTTGGGTAGAATAACAGTCTCTTGGTTGCTGCTCTGCTCACATGTGCTGCACATAACATAGAGGCACTGGGGGGATCTCACTGCATATACATTTATACAGCTCCCATTGAATTCAGTACTGTCTGTATAAATCCATAAGCAGTGAGCCCCCCCTAGTGGTGGCTTCAGGCATCCAGAATTGTTTCATTTATCAAGTTAGTAAACAGAGGTCCTTTATGCAGATAGGTTATGAAATTAATCAGAGTGGAACGTTGCAGTCGCACTAGCTTTTTTAAAGACATAGGGGCACGTTTTAGACGCCAGTCTTAATAACCCCTATGGCTGGCAGAGGATCTGCCGAAGTTATGAAGAAGCACAGGCCTCTACATAACTCTGGTGTATCCCGCACCAGTCTAAATGTAAGCCAGCTTCCTTGCTATCTTACATTTAGACCATTTTCTACGCCTAAAACAGACGTAGAAAATAAGGAATGAGACGGGCCTGCCGGCCCCTTCTCTTCCCCGCCCATGCCATGCCCACTTTTTTAGACCCATTGTGAGCGGGAAAAGTCACAGAGAGCTGTATTCTGTTAAATGAATTGTACAAAAGTAACTAAAATGTAGAGATGTGATCATTCAGAGCCAATGAGAAGGTCTACAGTTTGAGACCCCTGTTCATGTACTATGGGGTGACTTGATAATGCTACAAGAACCTTATCTACAGAACTACAGGTGGACATTACGGGGACCCTGAGCAATGAAGAAGTCAGCATTCTCCAGAAAAAGCTGAAACACTACATGGTATTAACTATACTTTTTAATAATTTGAGTAATCATAGACTTGACTGAAAACTGCAAGGGTTTGGGTCATCTTGACAACCCCATAACTACAAAACACCCACCCCTGCAATGATCAGTGTGGATCCAGCTTCTAAAGAACCTGCAAGAAAGTATTAAATGTTGGCAAACATGTCATTGGTGGGCAGAGTCTACCTGTGTGGGATCTCCTACTTAGAAACTGACCGTTCTAGCTTATGAAGGTGGTCCTGACCCAGAGACCCCCTCTATGGCAACTATGTCCTTGAACAGTACATATGGACAGGGTCATAAATAAAATTAGTTACATTTGAATTACTTAGTCATTGTTTTCATAAATATGGTTACTTTGTAATTTGTACCACAGAAAATATTTTTGGAAGCCGACACGAACTTCTCTGGATCTATTGATGCCCATGAAATGCGGAACGCCCTACAGAAAGCAGGTGACTAAACTCATCATGGTTAAAAAATACAGACAGCATGCAACTTTAAATTTGAACACATAATCTAGATTTTGCGGATCCGCGTTTTGCAGATACATACGATCATTGGAAGCCTAAACAAGAATGTTCCCATTCACTGATGGCAGGCACGGATCTTGAATATGATGAAGAATTAAGCCACAAAGTACCATAAATTTCGGACTATAACACGCTCCGGACTATTGGATGCACCTAGGATTTAGAGGAGGAAAATAAGGAAAAAAATATTTTCCTTTAGACCTCAGATCAGACCCCCCAATCCTCATCAGACCTCAGATCAAAACCCCAATCTTCATCAGACCCCCATTCTTCATCAGATGTCAGATCAGCCCCCAAATCAGACCCAGAAGCGCCATCAGATATCAGATCAAACCCCCAAGCTCGATCAGCTTCACACAAGATCCTTAACCTCCATCAGCTTCGGATCAGACCCCCCCAGGCTCCATCAGCCTCAGATCAGACACCCATCAGCCACAGATAGGACATACAAAAAAAAAAAAATTACCTCACATGCCCCAGACAGCACTGCCACCAGATCCAGGACTCACTACACCCTGGTCTTCTTCTGGCCCACACTGCACTATGACCTGATGTCACACAGCATCAGGTCATAGTGAGCGCCTATGTGCACTGCATCTTGATGCTGTATGCAGTAAGGACACAGTGCAGAGGGGGTCCTGAAAGAAGACCAAGGAGGGTGAGTGCAGCTGGCACAGCGCTGCCCTCACAGCTTCCCGCAACTCGTGCATGCTGATGACCAATTTCGTAATGCATTAGCATGCAGACTATAAGACGCATTGCAAGTCCCATCACTTTTGGGGGGAGAAAGTATGGCTTATTGTCCAAAAAATACTGTATATCAGAAAGTTTCAGAACTTTGTACCTATGAAACTGTCTGGCCTGTTGCATGTGCGCTTGGCAGCTGAACACATCTGTTTTAATATGAAACTGAAGAAAAATTCCAGCTCACCTGTGATGAGGACACACACCGGGGTCGGATGGTCTGGATCAAAACCGGTATCAAACTTTGTAGAAGAATCCAGCAACAGGTGTAAAATCCAAATATTCTTTATTATAACATTCAAAACATTGTGGTGTGGAAACAGCAACTCAGACGATTACACGGCCTTAGTCATATGCCTTCAGCTGCCCGTTTTAATATGCCTGTTTTGATATATGCAAACGAACCTCTAGTAGTGACAGGGACTTTGCCATTACACCTAGGGGCTCAGCTCTCTCTGCAACTGCCGAGCACTCTGCACTTTGATTGACAGGGCTAGGTGTGTTAATGTTTTCACTGTCTGGTCCTGTCAATCAATGTACAGAGGGCTCGGCAGTTGCAGAGAGAGCTGATCTTCTAGCTGTAATGGCATCTCCCCCATTGCTCCTAGAGGCTCGTTTGCATTTATTAAAACATCATTTTTTCATTCGCATTCTTAGCAATGCAGGCACATATGAAAATGGGACCAACACAGATGTGTTTAAATATAATTTTGCTCTAATATACAGTACAGACCAAAAGTTTGGACACACCTTCTCATTCAAAGAGTATTCTTTATTTTCATGACTTTGAAAATTGTAGATTCACACTGAAGGCATCAAAACTATGAATTAACACATGTGGAATTATATACATAACAAAAAAGTGTGAAACAAC
This sequence comes from Bufo gargarizans, assembly GCF_014858855.1. NCBI lineage: Eukaryota > Metazoa > Chordata > Amphibia > Anura > Bufonidae > Bufo > Bufo gargarizans. The sequence continues at coordinate 56,853 of NW_025334738.1, read as the reverse complement.
TGAAAATATGTCATATTCTAGGTTCTTCAAAGTAGCCACCTTTTGCTTTGATTACTGCTTTGCACACTCTTGGCATTCTCTTGATGAGCTTCAAGAGGTAGTCACCTGAAATGGTTTTCACTTCACAGGTGTGCCCTGTCAGGTTTAATAAGTGGGATTTCTTGCCTTATAAATGGGGTTGGGACCATCAGTTGCGTTGAGGAGAAGTCAGGTGGATACACAGCTGATAGTCCTACTGAATAGACTGTTAGAATTTGTATTATGGCAAGAAAAAAGCAGCTAAGTAAAGAAAAACGAGTGGCCATCATTACTTTAAGAAATGAAGGTCAGTCAGTCCGAAAAATTGGGAAAACTTTGAAAGTGTCCCCAAGTGCAGTCACAAAAACCATCAAGCGCTACAAAGAAACTGGCTCACTTGCGGACCGCCCCAGGAAAGGAAGACAAAGAGTCACCTCTGCTGCGGAGGATAAGTTCATCCGAGTCACCAGCCTCAGAAATCGCAGGTTAACAGCAGCTCAGATTAGAGACCAGGTCAATGCCACACAGAGTTCTAGCAGCAGACACATCTCTAGAACAACTGTTAAGAGGAGACTGTGTGAATCAGGCCTTCATGGTAGAATATCTGCTAGGAAACCACTGCTAAGGACAGGCAACAAGCAGAAGAGACTTGTTTGGGCTAAAGAACACAAGGAATGGACATTAGACCAGTGGAAATCTGTGCTTTGGTCTGATGAGTCCAAATTTGAGATCTTTGGTTCCAACCACCGTTTCTTTGTGCGAGGCAGAAAAGGTGAACGGATGGACTCTACATGCCTGGTTCCCACCGTGAAGCATGGAGGAGGAGGTGTGATGGTGTGGGGGTGCTTTGCTGATGACACTGTTGGGGATTTATTCACAATTGAAGGCATACTGAACCAGCATGGCTACCACTTGCAGCAACATGCTATTCCATCCGGTTTGCATTTAGTTGGACCATCATTTATTTTTCAACAGGACAATGACACCAAACACACCTCCAGGCTGTGTAAGGGCTATTTGACCATGAAGGAGAGTGATGGGGTGCTGCGCCAGATGACCTGGCCTCCACAGTCACCGGACCTGAACCCAATCGAGATGGTTTGGGGTGAGCTGGACCGCAGAGTGAAGGCAAAAGGGCCAACAAGTGCTAAGCATCTGGGAACTCCTTCAAGACTGTTGGAAGACCATTTCATGTGACTACCTCTTGAAGCTCATCAAGAGAATGCCAAGAGTGTGCAAAGCAGTAATAAAAGCAAAAGGTGGTTACTTTAAAGAACCTAGAATATGACATATTTTCAGTTGTTTCACACTTTTTTGTTATGTATATAATTCCACATGTGTTAATTCATAGTTTTGATGCCTTCAGTGTGAATCTACAATTTTCATAGTCATAAAAATAAAGAAAACTCTTCGAATGAGAAGGTGTGTCCAAACTTTTGGTCTGTACTGTATGTAGAAAAGGGGATCTCTTAAAGGGGCAGGCACACAATCTGATCTTCAAACATGACAGAAGATCCCATGTGTTTGGATGCATGACCTGGGAACTCCATCTAGATATGATATGATGTGAATAAGCAGTTCCTTGTTCCTGTTCTTGTAGACGAGGTGACAAAGCTCCACTAATACTATGGGAGTTATGCAAATATCTAATTTGAAAGTAGAACCAGAAGCCATCAGCTCAGGACATCATTAATGGTCTTAGCCACCACATAGATGAGGTCCATATATTCTGGAAGATAAATTTGAATTGTCAAAAAGGAGAAATGTTCCAGATACATTGATGATGTAAACCTTCTTTTCTTGTCAGGTTTTAGCCTCAATAACAGGATTCAAGAAGTCATCGTCCAGCGCTACGTCTCCGCTGAACTGTCTATTAAATTTGAAGACTTCATTGCATGTATGATACGTTTAGAGACCCTGTTTAGTAAGTAGTGAGACCATGTCATGTATCATTCTGCACTAGACGCTTTATATTTTCTAACCTTAAAGGCTATGTACACCTACAGGAACAATTTTTTTTTTGTGATTGTATTTTAGTAATTTTGGGATAAAATTGTTTTTTCAATCTCCTTTATTAAAAATATTGAGTTCTGTCACAAAGGGTTAACCGTCTAGAAGTGTGAATTTTACTTTCACTTTGCGCTGGTCATCTAATAAACCTTATCTCTAAATTACTAAAAGGTCATAAACATTTTCTTAAGCCACATTCATTGAGCTGCCTAATGGGAAACAGTAAAAATACAGATCCTGCTACTAGAGAATCTCAAGGCTGTACAGAGAAAGGAGCTAAACATTTTAAAAAAAAACAATCAAAAAAATGATTTTTAGCTTAAAATGAGTACAATGCAATAGTGAAAAAATACACCCAAAGGTATCCATAGCCTTTAAAGAGGACTTTCAGCAATAATGATGGCTTGTCAAGTACCCACAGCCTGCTCCCTGAAACAGAAGATTCACACTGACCTGATCCACACTGCTCTGGTCCTCTGCACTGCCTCTGCTGTCTTCATCTTCTGGTCCCAGCAATGTTTACATTTGGCTGGCCATGGGCATGGTCACGTGCACCGCTGCAGCCAATGACTGGCTTCAGCTGTGACGTAGCCACAAGCAGCATATTGCCGTTGAAGTGAGTGATTGGCTGGAGTGGTGCATGTGACCATTTTATTGACCAGCCAGATGTAAGCAATGTGGGGACTGGAAGATGGAGACAGTAGAGGCAGCATTGAGGACATGAACAGCGTTTTGTGGGTAAGTGTGCATTTTCTGTCTCAGGGCCCAGGCTGTGGGACCTTGATAAACCATCATTATTACCGGAAACCCCCTTCAACTTTATGCTGACTTCTTGCTTACCATTTGCTGAGGTCAGTATTAAACATTTTTTTTTGCAGCACACGTTGGTAGTCACTTCAGAACTCCCGGTAGATTTTTATTTATTTATTTAAATCCAGATTTCACAAGAAAGTAAAAAATTTGTATCGAATGTTTATGACTCCTTTACATCAATGTAATGCAGACTGACATTGAGTATACGGTATATCAAATGACTTCTTTGCTTTGCTGTAATAATTTTCTTTTTGTTTTTGTTCAGAAATGTTTCACATTCTGGATACAGATAAAGATGGAATGATCAATCTATCATTATCTGAGGTAATCTTCTACCTTTAGGGCATTTTCACAAATGCCGTTTTTTCCCCCATGTATTGACCTCTGCAGTTATTTATTCTATTGTAGTGAACTGGTTTTCTAAACTTTTTTTTTTCTTCCAGAAACAGAGCCATTGTTGTCCTTGTACAGTCTGACATTCAAGTGAATGGGGCTGATCTGCAATAATGGACATGGTCTATGGACAAGGGTGGCACTGTTTACACTTAACTTGAGATATACCGAATTTTTCACTTTATAAGACGCAAAAAGTGGGGGAAAATGACAGTACATCTTATAAAGCGAATACTAGTGAGCACTTCCATTAAGAAAGCGCTCAGTAGTATGTAGTGGGTGCGGGGAGCGGGTGTTGCCAGTACTTACCCTCCCTGGTCTACCTCCCTGGGGCCGCGCTGCAATGTCCTGACTGCGTACAGCGTCAGAACATAGTGTGCGGAATATGACCCGATGACGCACATAATCAGGTGACAGTGCAGCACGGGGCGTGGAAGACAATGGAGCGCGGCTGCAGGGGAGACCGCCGGATCTGAAGAGTAGCAGCGGAGCAGGGGAAGTAAGTGAATTTATTTAATGGGGGGTGTGGCATGGAGGTCTGTCGGGGGTCTGATCTGAGGTCTGATGGGGGTCTGACATGGAGGTCTGATGGGGGTCGGATCTGAGGTCTGATGTGGGTCTGACATGGAGGTCTGATGGGGGTCTGCTCTGAGGTCTGACATGGAGGTCTGATGGGGGTCGGATCTGAGGTCTGATGTGGGTCTGACATGGAGGTCTGATGGGGGTCTGCTCTGAGGTCTGACATGGAGGTCTGATGGGGGTCGGATCTGAGGTCTGATGTGGGTCTGACATGGAGGTCTGATGGGGGTCTGCTCTGAGGTCTGACATGGAGGTCTGATTTGAGGTCTGATCTGAGGATCTCATATGAGGTCTGATGAAAAAAATGTTTTTTTCTTATTTTCCTCCTCTAAAACCTGGGCTTTGTCTTATCATTAGGTGAGTCTTATGATGTGAAAAATACGGTACATATATATATATATATATATATATATATGTATATAGTATAGATAATGCCCTTTCTGAAGAAATCACTGCTGGTCTTTCCCCAACCATTTAACCTGATCATCTCTGCTCTCTTCATAGTGGATCTGTACCGGATTGATTTAAAGAAGAAGAAAGAACAAGTAATTGGAAACCATAGCTGGAATGGGGGCCCCTGTGACAGCAGAGGACAAATTCAGTCTCAAACACACATATATATATATAATGCCCTTAAGAAGAATTCACATGTGGTGGAATATTGCTGTATATACATATTATATGCAGATTTAGCTGCAGATTTTATCCTTTATCCAAAGGCAAAACATGAAGCTTCTGACACCCAATGTAAAATTTATAAGCCCCCCACCTACCATGTGCCATTTATATCCTGGTGTCTTCTTCTGTGGCAGACATGGCCTTAGGGTCTCCTCAGGCACCAGGACCAGGGTGCACCACTGTTTCCTCTGCACCCTCTATACCTACACCCCAGGGCAGGGGCTAAGTGATTCGCATTCTCCAAGTGGTCATTCAGTGGACTACCATGGTATCTTATAAAGCAGTCCTAATATTTCAATTAACACATTTTAATAAAAATATGATTCTATGTAACTACATCTGTAATAAAGATGAATTAATTTTTGCAACAAGCAAATATCATTTTTGACATTTCTTAAAGGGAAGCTGTGAATGTAATGAGAAACAGACGAAAGAGAGTACGACCGCGGAAGCCGACTACTGAGTGTTTGTGTGTAGTCTGTTACTATGGAGACATGTAGGACTGCTGTAGACACTAACTGGTAGATTTTTTTTCTTTTTAAGTTGATTTATTTCTTATTTTGGATTGGAAGTGGTACCTATTGCTTAAATACTGTAAATGTGTCATAGAGACATATTCATTTAGAGTGAGGGCTTGGGTGCTAAGATACCTACCAATCAAGAGAATGATTGTCACCAACATATTTCGGTTCTCCAAAAAACAGTTGACAGCTTCTAAACCAGTGATGGCTTTTAGAGACCGAGTGTCCAAACTGCTACCCAAAACCCACTTATTTATTGCAAAGTGCCAACATGGCAATACTACATACTACAGGGTGGGCCATTTATATGGATACACCTTAATAAAATGGGAATGGTTGGTGATATTAACTTCCTGTTTGTGGCACATTAGTATATGTGAAACTTTTCAAGATGGGTGGTGACCATGGCGGCCATTTTGAAGTCGGCCATTTTGAATCCAACTTTTGTTTTTTCAATAGAAAGAGGGTCATGTGACACATCAAACTTATTGGGAATTTCACAAGAAAAACAATGGTGTGCTTGGTTGTAACGTAACTTTATTATTTCATGAGTTATTTACAAGTTTCTGACCAGTTATAAAATGTGTTCAATGTGCTGCCCATTGTGTTGGATTGTCAATGCAACCCTCTTCTCCCACTCTTCACACACTGATAGCAACACCGCAGGAGAAATGCTAGCACAGGGTTCCAGTATCTGTAGTTTCAGGTGCTGCACATCTCGTATCTTCACAGCATAGACAATTGCCTTCAGATGACCAGATGTGCAGCACCTGAAACTACGGATACTGGAAGCCTGTGCTAGCATTTCTCCTGCGGTGTTGCTATCAGTGTGTGAAGAGTGGGAGAAGAGGGTTGCATTGACAATCCAACACAATGGGCAGCACATTGAACACATTTTATAAGTGGTCAGAAACTCATAAATAACTCATGAAATAATAAAGTTACGTTAAAACCAAGCACACCATTGTTTTTCTTGTGAAATTCCCAATAAGTTTGATGTGTCACATGACCCTCTTCCTATTGAAAAAACAAAAGTTGGATTCAAAATGGCCGACTTCAAAATGGCCGCTATGGTCACCACCCATCTTGAAAAGTTTCCCCCCTCACATATACTAATGTGCCACAAACAGGAAGTTAATATCACCAACCATTCCCATTTTATTAAGGTGTATCCATATAAATAGCCCACCCTGTATAATACTACAGTCCAATATAGTATATCTTCCATGTACTTTATCATAAAGCTATTATAGCCTGCCTGCATTCAGTGAGCTGCCCGTGCTGTTCATAGTGCGCCCTGCACTGATAAATGACAGGAAAAGTCTAAGGCATATTGGTACACCATAGACTATTTCCAGGTGGCGGATGCCCATAGAGAGGGCTCTAAGTGCCGCCTCTGGCAGCCATGCCATAGGTCCGCCACCACTGTTCTAAACTTATATGCGCAAAAGGGACACAGCACTAAGCTGAGTAATTCTGCTCTTTTGTTCTATCGATCTACAGTGGTCTAGGTGCTGAACATTTCTCTATGAAAAGTAGGTAGCTCCATCTGGTGCAAGAATTTTCTAATTTGAAAAGGTATATCACTAGGATACTCCATCACTTGCTGATTGCTGAGACCTTTTCAATCCTAGACTAACGGAATTTCGTTTTACCAGTTAGGACTGATTACTTTGTTGTAGTCAGATGTTGTTCTGGGCTTCCTGCTCATGTCACACTATTTAACACGGTGCAGTAATACTGCCTTCTTGGTATAGTAATTACTGTGGCAGTCCAATAAATCCTGGGGCAATTTAACAAGTGTTTAGTGGTTACACATCTGCAGAACAAAGGCCCCAAGTCTTTATGGTTACACTACAGTTTCACAGAGCCTTGGTATTTCACGAAGTACTTTGCCCAACAATTAGCGTTTCCCTCTTCCATCTCAATCTTACATATTATAACATTATTGATTTTAATGGAGGAGCCCATTATGTGCCAACCCCTCAGAATTTCCTAATAGGGTGTATGAAATTAGGTTTTTAAGATGGTCATTATATGAGTGCGTAAAACATGTAGGTCCCCAAATTATGACAATAGGATCAATTCACGCAAGATAAGATTCTGCATTTCACATCAAATTCAGCTTATTGAAATAGTCAACATTTATGCCTGTAACAGATGTATTAGGAATCTGCTGAGAGTGCTGATTGGAGGGTGAGCCCAAGCGTCTTCCCTGTTTTCTTATGATTATATCTGTGGCTTCATCCTCTAGCCACTGTGAAAATAAAAAGGTTAATTCTTAAAAGAAACATTGCATTGCCAGGAAATAATCAGCTCTTTCCACCACATGATCAGTAACACTTCATGGCTTTCGATTAGCATGCTGGCTCTTTAAAACCCCTTAGTGATCACCGTTCTAACCTTTTACTGACTTCTTGTTTTAGTCTGTCAATGGTGTTCTGTGCTTGGTGCCAGGCTCCTACTCTAATGGATGGGATCAAGGGAAACATTCATTCCCAGCAATTGAACCATTTAGATGCTGCGGTCAATAACAACTGCTGCATCTAAATGGTTTCAGAGGCAGAGGGCTCTCTTTCACCCCCCACAACACGATCACGGGGTTCTGATGGTTTGCATGGCAGGTGGAGTCCTAATAATGGTCCCTGCATCTGCCAAATGTAGTAGCCTATTAGGCCGTAAAGTGACAGCTATAATATACTGCACTACAGAAGCAGTGCAGTATATCATGTTAGCAATCAAATTATCGCATGTTCAAATCTTCTTCTAGGACAAAATAAAATTTCAATAACATTTTTATAAAAAAAACAAAAACAAAAAAGTCCCCCCAAAAAATAAATTAACATTTTCCACTAAATAAATAAAAATCTGCCATAATTGGTATCACCACTGTGAATGATGAAATTATCACATTATTTATCCCAGTTGTTAAATGGCATTAAAAAACAACAACGCTAAAATCGCTTTCTTTATTCTTTCGCCTTTCAAAAAATGGAAAACGAAGCTGTCAAAAAAGGTTATGTATCCTAAAATGCTGTCAACAAAAAAATTAAAACTTGACCCATGGATAATAAGCCCTCATGACTGTAAAGTAAAAATTTTACGGCTCTTGGAATGTGGCGACAAAATGGATTTTTATTGTGCAAAAGTAGTAAAACAAGACACCTGTATAAATTTGCTATCACCACAATGATATTGGCTTAGAGACTCTATTTTCCAGTGCTCTTTATTATGTGTGCTGAAAGCAAAAAACAAAGCAAAAAAAAAAAAAAACAAGACGATGTGCTGTTTTTACCAGCCCCCCCCAAAAAATATTAAAATTGATACAATATATTATAAGTACACCAGAACTCAAGATAAGGTCAGAGATAGCTGCTCGTAGGATAGCTAGAAAGTCAAATAAGAACTCCTGCTTGACTGCAAAAGACCTTCAGGAAGATTTAGCAGGCTCTGGAGTTGTGGTACATTGCTCTACTGACACCTGCACAAATATGGTCTTCATTGAAGAGTCATCAGAAGAAAACCTTCACCTGTGTCCTCACCACAAAATTCTGCATCACAAGTCTACAAAAGAACATCTAAACAAGCCTGATGCATTTTGGAAATAAGTCCTGAGGTTAAAATAGAACTCTTTGGCCACAATGAGCAAAGGTACAGTATGTTTGGAGAAAAAATGACACAGAATTTCTTGATAAGAACACCTCTCCAACCATTTAGCATAGGGTGGATCAATCATGCAGGATTATGTTACAGCCAAAGGCTCTAGAGGGATGAAAGGATTCAATGAAATTCCAGCATATTCAGGAAGCAAACATAAAACAACCTGTAAAAAAGCTTAAGTTGAAAAGTGGATGGCTTCTACAAATGGATAATAATTTTAAACACACGTCAAAATCCACAATAGACTACTTAAAAAGGTGCAATCAATGTTTTACCATGGCCCTCACAGGCCCCTAATCTGAACATCATTGAAAATTTGTGGATAGACCTCAAAAGAGGAGTGTATGCAAGATGGCCCAAGAATCTCACAGAACTGAAAGATGTCTACAAGGGAGAATGGATGAAAATCCATCAAACAAGAATTGAAAGACTCTTGCCTGGCTACAAAAAGCTTTTACAAGCTGTGATACTTGCCAAAAAGGGTACTACTAGGTACTAACCATGCAGGGTTCCCAAAATTTTGTTTTGGACCCTTGTCCTTTTTTGTTATTTTGAAAATGTAAAAGAGGAAAAAAAAAAAAGTTTTTGCTTAAAATTAAAAGGGAATGTGTCATCTTTAAAGGGAACCTGCCACCAGAATTTTGTCCATAGAGCTGGGGACATGGGCTGCTAGATGGCCGCTAGCACATCTGCAATACCCAATCCCCATAGCTCTCTGTGCTTTTATTGTGTTAAAAAAACGTTTTGATCCATATGCAAATGAACCTCATATGTGTCCTGTATCCGGAGATGAGTCCAGCAGAAAGGAGCCCAGCACCGCCCCGCGTCCTCCGAAACTCCTCCTTGCTGGCTGACGTCACAGAGCTGGAGCGCCGAAATCTCGCGATGCGCGAGCTAGCGCATGCGTAGTTCGTTCCCTGTGCTGATGCCAGCACAGGGAATGAACATGATGCCGACACTAGCTCGCGTATCGCGAGATTTCGGCGCTCCAGCTCTGTGACGTCAGCCAGCAAGGAGGAGATTCGAAGGACGCGGGGCGGTGCTGGGCTCCTTTCTGCTGGACTCATCTCCGGATACAGGACACATATGAGGTTCATTTGCATATGGTTAAAAACGGTTTTTTAACACAATAAAAGCGCACAGAGCTATGGGACTGGGTATTGCAGATGTGCTAGCGGCCATCTAGCAGCCCATGTCCCCAGCTCTATGGACAAAATCCTGGTGACAGGTTCCCTTCAACGTTATGCCTTTTGGTGGACCAACACACTACAGTGAGAAACTCACTGCCAAAATTAACCAGGGGGCTACCAGACGTGTGTTCAGAGAACCATACTGCATATGGGGCTTCAAAGCAGACAAGTGGTCACTACACGTCAGTTAAAGAAGTTGCATCGCCAGAAAAGACTTCAATTTCCGTGGCAGTATCGGAATTGAACCTTTGTTGATTTGCAAAGAGTTGTCTTCTTCAATGAGTCACGTTTTCTGCTTCATCAAACGGATGGACGTTGGCGTCTCAGATGAGAAACATCAGAGAACAAACCCCTTGCATCCATGGGCTGGTAGTCAGACGAGATCAAATGATCAGGATCTGTTGGAAAAATTATGTTTAAATTGTGTTATAAAGAGTTACATTTTCTTTTGCGTGCAGGCACTGAAGTTAGCAAATAAAGGAAGTCCCCCAGATGGTTCCTCAGTGACCCTTAGATAGCCTGACTGCAAACTGTTTGTTATTGTAATTACTGTGATATTGTAACTAGAGATGAGCAAATCTTTAAAAAATTCGATTCGGACAGTTCGTCAAATTTTCCAAAAAGATTAGTTTTGATCCGAATTTATATGCAGAGAGCCTGTATATTGGTCCAGAACACTGTGCATTGCAGAAACATGCATAGGTAGTCCACTGTGGTAGTGAAACAGTTACTTTGTGTCTGTATGAAAGGCAGTTGACAGGCGTCAACCTTAGAATCACTTCACACTTCACTTATTTGGTCAGTTACGTTTAAGTGTGACTTAGGTCAAGGTTAGCATCAGGTCTAAAGAACCCTGCAGGAGCGCACTCCTTTAACACCGTCGTCAGCTGATACCACATAGACTTCTACAGAACCTGTTCTATTACGCGCTGATACAAGTAGTGCCCCCATGAGAGAGTGGAAAGGGTGTCAGCAGTAAGTGTGTGTTGACGTCACTGTTTATTTTGCTCTTCTTCAGATCCATCATAAGAACAACCCCAAAAAAACGGATCCTGTCTTTTGAGCATCTGCCTTCACATGGTCAGCATTTGGGCAGTATTCCATCAATATTGCTGAGGCAAAAAAAACAGCAGTGGAGCCAAAACAGAGATGACACATGTATTCTGCGTTTTGTACCCACTCTTGATTTTGGCTTCCAGATCATCAGCATATCCTGATTAGTGATGAGCGGGAGGTGCCATATTCGATTTTGCGATATTTCGTGAATATTCGATTGAATATTCGGATTATATTCGTCGAAATCGAATATTTGTAATTATTTCATTTATCGCGAATAATATGCGATTAAATTAATCGTGCAATTTTAAATTTTTTTATTTTTTTCTGTATAAGGCAACGTTCCTATGACTACGGCTAAGCTAATATGTGTATTTTACGAATTTTCGTAATATTGCTTTAACTTCATCTTTTAGAATATTACGAATATTCTAAAAGACGAAATTAGAGCAATATTACGAATATTCGTAAAATACACATATAGACTAATTTATGTGTAATGTTATTCCACTTTGGCATACTGCTCCCCGACAAGCGTCCCCGTAACCATGGGAACGCCTGTGCGTTAGAATATACCATCGGATCTGAGCTTTCACGATCTCAGGGAAAACTCAGATCCGATGGTATTTTCTAACCCACAAGCGTTTCCCATGGTGACGGGGACGCTTGTCGGGGAGAAGTATACGAACAACTGTACAGATAGGAAAAAAATAATGCCAAAATTCTAAATAACGAATATATTAACTATATTGCTATGTATTCGTTTTTTAGAATATTGGTCATTTTATTTTCCATATGAAAACATGATTCCCCCCTGCTTAAGTTGTTTGTGGGTCAATGGCTTATTGACCCACAAGCAAGAAGCAGGGAGAAATCATATTTTCAGATGAAAAAAAACAAACGAATATTCGATTTCGCGAATATATAAAACTATATTCGAAATATTCGCGAAATCTCGAAGTTATGATATTCGAGAAAAAAATTCGCAATTCGAATATTCAAGCTCAACACTAATCCTGATGCAAAATAGGGACAGTGTGACACAGGCCTTACGGATGCTCCAAGATGCTTCAAGACAGGATCCGTTCTGTTTCTCATGTTTCTGTCCTTCTGAGAGATCAGAAGAAGGGTAAATTAAATGGTGATGTCAACGAGGCCAAACAGGGACAATAGTGGCCCCGTCATAGAGTGGGGAGGGTGCAACCGCATGAGGAGTCAACATAGTGGTCCAGTTACATAGTGGTGAAGTGGCAACTGCATGAGGAGTCAACACAGTGTCCCAGTTACAGTAAAGCCCCTTTCACACGAGCGAGTTTTCCGCGCGGGTGCAATGCGTGATGTGAACACATAGCACCCGCACTTAATCCTGACCCATTCATTTCAATGGATCTGTGTTCAGATTCTGCTCCATGTCTTGCTGCTGCTGCCGGTGGGTGGTTTCTTCAGTATGCGGGTGAAGAAAAGTGCTCATTAGAGACTCCAGACTTAAGTTGCTTCTGATGGAGCTGGTGCTGCTCCTGCCCCCCACCCCCCTTCAGTAGCCATGGCAGTGGAATGTGAGCTCAGAGGGCTCGCCAGTCAGATCTTTGTGATGATGGGTGATGGCGTGCACAGGCAGCGGCCAACTGACTACATAGGATGTCTCGATAGTAGTTGAGTTTATCCTCCTTCTCAGCGGGTGGAAAAGAGTCCCACATTTTGAAGCGGTAGCTGGGGCCTAACATGGTGGAGAGCCAGTTGTCATCCCTCTGCTAAATGGTGATAATACGGCTGTCACTACGCAAGCAACTCAGCATGCATCTGGCCAATTGCGCAAGCAGCTCCACTGCTTACTTCCACGGTGTGTTGGTGTCATCTGCCTGGTCATCCTTATCGCCCTCTAGTTCCTCTTGCTCCTCTCCTGTCACTTGTGCAGAAAAACCACCCATTTCTGTATACATTGCTTGTGCGTGAATGTCCTCCTCCAGTTCAGTCCCCACAAGGCTCAGGTGGCAGTGAGATGCAGGCACCTGGCCAGACAGATTATCAGCATCTGCTCCAGGAAGTGAAGGAATGGAATTACGTTGTTCACCCTGTAGTCCTGGCGACTGACAAATAAAGTGGCCTCCTCAAATGGCCTAAGCAAATGGCAGGTGTCACGCATGAGCTGCCACTGGCTAATGTCGCAGTTACACAGGGGAGTGCTCCTGTCCACCTGCATCATCAATAAATAGTTTACGGCCTTCCTCTGCTCAATAGTAATCTTTTGTGAATATAGTCTTTCCTAGTCACTGTCCCTATTCCCTGTAACGTTTCTCCCTGCACTAAGTTCACTGTAAAATGGCAGAGACCGGGCAGGAGGAGACTTTTTTAGGGCTGTGACATCACAAGGGCTGGCTGATCTGCTGATTAGCTATCTGCATGGCATTGTCGTTGCTCCCTGATTCCCAGGCTTACTTCCTCTTTCTAACATGTGCAGCAGCTATTTAAAAAAAAAATACAATTCATTACCATGAAGCGCGAGGAAATCTAATTTGTCCTGAAATTCGGATCGAATTCCACTTCGTCAACTTCGATTTGCTCAACTCTCTATTTGTAACCGATGCTTTATGCCTGATATGGTAATGTGGTAATAACTGTCACTGCCAACTAGAAGGTATAAAAAGTATATATTTTATCTACATGTCAGACACCTTTTTGATAACACTGTTGTCTGAGCTGTCTCCTTGCCGGCAAGCAAAATAAACAAGTTTGTTTGCTTCCAAATTCAGATGACTTGATAAAAAAAAAAACTTCTGTAACAACTTGGTCCTTCAAGCCGGAATCCAACATCTTCTGTCTTCATCCAGATATGGGCTGAAAACCGTGCACGGGGAAGTCTCGGACTTCTAAAGTCAAAAGACCATCGGCTGAATTCCCGTTAAACAGAGGCCGGTCCACCTGGACTGAGACGAGGTGACGGATTCGTAGATATAGTCATTGGAAAACGGGATAAGTTTCATCTGAATTGAGGTAAAAGATAAGGATTATTGGATAAGTTTTGTAATGTTAGTGAATATTGTGAGCAGAGTCAGGGACTCTGGGAATTGCAGTCCATAGTCTGTGTGAGAAGACTACTGGAATAAATAGCTCCGTGCTACACGTTAAAAATAGTACTGGTTGATAGAGACGTCTATCGGTTGATACTTGGTTGTCATTGTTGTCTTGTCTCTTTGTGTATGTCTTTCCTTTCTTTTTAATGTTGTAAAAGTAAGAATTAAAAAGTCTCTTACACACCCAATCATTGTCACCTCGGGTGAACAACACAACTGTCTGAGGGCTGTGTTTTGGTACCCGGCTCTGGGCGTCCAGGGTGCAGTCAGCATTACAGTCCTGGGAGAGTAACGTTTTGTTGCGTGGCCTTGGTTCAGTCCAAAAGCACGGTGCAGCGAGCATGGTTACTCACGAACGGACCCACAAAATATCTGTTCTTTGTAAGCATATGAGGATCTCTAAATGGCTCCATTCACTGTGTGAATGTATGAGGATTACATCTATAAAATCCTGAGTGTATAAGAGATCCCAGTAGGTGAGGGTTTCTGTCGGATGGACAGAAGACAAAATCCATGAGGCAAGAAAAAGTAAAACACAAAAACAGGCACATGTCCACGTGAGCTGCACCCTCCCTGGTGTCTGTGACTCTATTGACATCCACTGTCCCAGACGAAGCATCACGGCGAAACCCGGGTCGGGCATTTCAGAGACTTTAGTCTTGTGGTTTTAGCTGTAATTTTATTTCTCATTAAATAATTTTTATCCGACTCTTTGGTGCGCATCCGTTCCACTAACCAGTCCTTCTGAGAAGCTGAGGTCTAGTACCATCTAGGTGCAGAAGCATTCCATCCGTCGGATCGATATTTGGAAATTCCTACTTGAGTATCTTGATCCTTGCCTGCTCCATCCGCCCAGCTGCCTGTGAATATTGCACAGATTCCTTCCAGCCTCTCATAAGGGACATCCTGTGAGTATAACCTTACAGCAAGCGTTTTAAGTGTAATTACATGCTACACTATAGTCCTCTCTTTTCAACAGAGTACTATTGAAGACACCATCCATTCATATACGCATTTACTCGCAAGATACCCTGTGAGTATAATCTATTCGCAGGGGCGCTAAGTTTGTGGAACTTGCTACACCATAGTGCGCTTTTTCATTTCAGAACAGATTTCCATACCAGTGTTAAGTTGTGAGGTTGGCTTGTGACCACGTTGATTGAAGATCTACCAAAGGAACTTTTTATTATATATTTTTATTTTTATACAAAAGAATTTTCTCCTGCAGCGCAATCCTTTTCCAAAAATTTACTTATTTGACTTTTCCCACATTGTCTCCGGATTTGCAGCGCTAGAGAAGACAAGTATATCTAACAGAGACTTTACTTTATTTATTTTTCTGACATCCACTGTGCTGAAGGCTTTGTCTCAGTCTTGTGTCTCATCACATTGTTTCCTATATGTTTCAACCCCTTAGTGAACACCCCTATGCCCTTTTATGGTTGTCACTAAGGGGCCTTAGGCTGGGCTGCCGCTTTTTTACGGCGTCCCAGTGTAAGCGCTGCATGGGTCCCCTATGCATCAGGGAGCGGGGGCCCGGCTCTCACATGAGAGCCGTGCTCTTGCTCTCACCGCCCGGACAGGCAGGAGTGCTGATCCGGGCTGTTTAACCGCATGTAAAGCGCTGATAGAGGGAGCGAACTCCCTCTGTCTCCCATCAGCACCCCGCAAATGCAATCATGGGGTGCCGATGTGTATGAAGGCTGGCTGGGGTCTGATATAGACCCCAAACCAGCCTTGAGTATTTTCCAGCAGGCTGCACCTCTCTAGTGCAGCCTGCTGGTCAATGTCAGTAAAGCACTGACATTAAAATGCAATGCACTATAGGGATAGTGCATTGTATTTTAAAATCAATCTATATGTTGTCTATTATAGCCTCCTTGTGGGACTATTAAGTGGTAAAAAAAAGTAAAAAACAAACAAACACATTTATTAAGTAAAAAAATTCCAGTAAAAAAAATACACTTTTTTTCATAGAAAATACACTTTTCAATGGAAAAAAAATTGCAATAAAAATCCCCCCATATGTTTGGTATCGCCGTATCTGTAATAACTCTCACTACATAAGTATCATGTAAATTATCCCCTACGGTGAACACTGTAAACATTTTTTTTTTTTTATGGCAGAATTGTTAATTTATACTTATTTGCCACTGAAAAAACTTAATAACAAGTGATTGATTTACTCCAATATGATACCAATGAAAACTACAAGTCATTCCGCAAAAATCAAGCCCCCCCCCCACACAACTCCATAAAAAGAAATATAAAAAAGTTATGCTTCTGGGGAAGCGGGAATGCAAAAAGATTTTCTGCCTTTTAAAAAATTAGGTTTTATTAAACAAAAGTAGTAAAACAGAAAATAAATATATGTATTTGGTATCACTGTAATTGTACTGACCCAGAGAATAAAGATATTGTTATGTTATGTTATATGTTATTTATACTGAAAAATGAATGCCATAAAATTTATAACATAAAAACTCAGTGGCAGTATTGCAGTTTTTCCCATCTTCCTACCAGAAAGAGTTAATAAAAGTTAATGAGAAAGTTATGAGTTCTCCAGAATGACACCATTAAAACTACAACTTGTCCAGTAAAAAACAAGCCCTTATACAGCTATATAGATGGAAAAATAAAAAAGTTATAGCTCTTGGAAGGGGAAGATGAAAAAAGGAAGAAAAACGCTTGGTCATTAAGGCTTAAAACAGGCTGGTCGCTAAGGGGTTAAAGTTGTTTGGAATATCAGAAAAGGACACCCCTCTTCTAGGATAATATAAGACTAACCGGGTATGCGGAATTCTGCAGGTTAGTTGTCAGGATGTGGATGTATGTTGTCAGAAAGAACTTGAATGACAAGTAACCGGAGAGGCTAAATATATGAATCATTAGGATCTGATAAAATACAATATTTAGAAAAGAATGGTGTAAGAAGTTTGGGTTCAATGGTTAATTTGACTATAGAATCATAGTCATAATTAGTAAAAGAGTCTTGGACCTGGTAGAGAGAGACTTAAGGAACTCCTAAACTTAGGCTGAGAGATATCTGAGTTATCCTGGTGTGTGGGAAGCAGCCAGGAGCCAATGTGTGGTAGGAGTGGGGCTGATGTACAGAGAGCTGCAATTCTGAGAATAGTGGAACCCAGGGGTGCACCTAGCCTTTCTGCTGCCTGAGTCGAAAATTGAAATGGTGCCCCCCCTCAATTCCAATTTCTTAACCTAATCCCTTCCCTCCAGCCCTACTGTTAAAGACATACTTGGAAAACATTACATACAGAGCTACCGAACATACAGGGTAATATGGCGCACATGCCTCCTACATCCAGTGACGTGTCCTCTGATGTAGACATTCTCTTTCTTTATCTTCTCCATTCAGACCAGACCGCCATGATGATTTCTTTCAGCCATCTCTTGTCTCTGCAGAGTATGACAACTACTTTTTCATCCTCCTCCCCACCTTCTGAACACGTCATCCTGCAACCTCTAATACTGTGCCCATTGTGCTCCCCAATACTATACTGCAGAAGCAGATAATCCCACTGAAAATACTAGTACCACACAGATAGTTCCACTTCAATAATTATTGGCACACAGTGCCCAGTGCCATAAAAAATAACTGTGCCCAGCAAATAGTGCCCCTGAAACTTATAGTGCCCTAAACATAGTGCCCTCCAAAAATAATTGTGCTAAGCTGATACCATGCCGGGGTGCCTCCCAAAGTAGCAGTTCTCCCAAAAGTCCAACCAATAGTAATAATTTTCTGCCAGAGTGCACTATGTGGTAACAGTGCGCCCAATAGTAATAATGTCCCTCATTTTGCCCCCAGAAGTAATAATATCCCCATAGTGCCCTCAATAGTAATAATTCCCCCTATAATGTGTGTCTGTACAAAAATATCCTCTTATATGTGAGCCAGTACAAAAAAATTACCCCTTATAATGTTTGCTGGTAAAACAATTCCCGCTTGCAATGTGCGCCAGTACAAAAATGCTCCCTTATAATGTGTGGCAGTACAAAAATACCCTCTTATGTGTGCCAATACAAAAAAAAAAATGCTCCCTTATAATGTGTGGCAGTACAAAAATACCCTCTTATGTGTGCCAATACAAAAAAAAAAATGCTCCCTTATGACGTGTGCCAGTACAAAAAAAATGCCCTTTTGGTGCCCCATGTAGAACAAATGTCCCCATAGTGGCAACCTTAGAAAGTGTGCTAGTACAAAAATGCTCCCTTATAATGTGCGCTAAGTCCAAAAAATGCCCCCCTAATGTCCCTTATAATGTGTGCCAGTACAAAAATGCTCCTTTTTATAGCCTCGGTCTCCCCATAGTGCTTTCGCCAGTTACAGAATAATGACCTCCACCCCATTGTGGCCCAACACCTTGCTGCCAAATAAAAATAATACTTACTCAAGTACTTACTCCATTTTGCTGTCAGCGATGCAGTGCAAGACACAGACCTTTTCTGGTCTGTGCCCTGAGCTCTATGCAGCCAGCTCCAGCAGCGCGATAATGATGACACCGGCCTCTGATAGGCTACAGGAACTAGGACTAATACCTATTAGAGGAAACAGTGGGCCAGAGAGACATCACACCAGTGCTCCGTCGCAGCATTCAACTGTATGGGTTTTTCCTAATACAGCTATGGAGTTGAATATGAAGAGATGAGCATTTCCACTATGTAAGTGCTCATCGTCCATGGTCCTACCGCTGCCCCCCTCTTGCCCCTACCTGGTGCGTCCTGAGGCAATCGCCTCACCTCGCCTCATTGGTGGTGCACCCCTGGTGGTAACGCGCATATAGAGATAGTCTCCTTGCAAAAAGGGAAACAATGAAATAGAAGAAGATAAATGTATGATAAACCAGCTGGTATGTGGAGAGATGGCTGTTAGGATTTGTGATAATGGATGGTTGAATGATCAGGACATGTTTGATGGAGGGATTAGGGCTATAGGTGATATAAAAGGATGTTGGCAATGATTGAAATGAACTGAATTCATAGTCTGTTTCTTCTTTGTAATTCTGGGTACGCCCAACTAAAGGGGTGGGACTTTCCATATACCTCTTTACAATGGCTACCCCTCAGACCACTCCACATCAGCTACATTGTCATTGGTACCTGATACGGTGGGGGCGACCAGAAAAGTAGTTTTTGCAGGAGGCTTGTTTGATCTGCCCATATTAAAATAAGTCCTAGTTGAAACCTCTGTGTCTTTGTCAGCGCCTCTTAGGCCACGTCCAAGAAAGGGCCATTGGAGGCCAGCTACAAGAGCTGGGAATGTACGTACAAGTACTTCCCGGTAGGACACGCACCTATTTCCAGTACCAAGGAGGACACTGAAGAGACGACCAGTAGTTTCTTGGATAACGCATGATCTGCTGTAATATGTTGATGTTCTATCAGTATGTGATGCAGAACAGTGAGGGTTTGAAGAATTTGTTACTATTTTATAATTATAAAATGGGCATGATGGGCCTTGAAATGACGTGGAATCGTCTTCAGACAGGTATCATCTTCTTCATTTAGAGCAGACTGTGTCCCCAGAAGAAGATACCTGTCTGAAGACGATTCCACGTCATTTCAAGGCCCATCATGCATGTGATGGCTCCCTCTTGAAGGTAAGAGGGATAGATAGAGTCTTTATAGGTAATAGGGGTGGGAATTGGAAACGCCTTTTGGCTCAACGTGAGGCCAAATGGATTTTCGAGCTTAACACCGTTACCCCCCATGGTCTAAATGAGGGTCTTAGCTTTGCGTCTTTTCTCTAAGTGTTTCACTATTAATTTATCCCATCCTATAATTATTATTTTCTTGCTATTGAGGGATTCTTTATTTTTGCTCATATTGTGTTCCTTTGTATGTTGATAGATATGTACAGTATGTCTTATATATGTATGTTTGTATGTTTACCTGATGTAATTATTTATTTATATTTATGCTGTCTATGTGTATATAGATATACTTATATATATACATACATACATATACGGTTGCTTTTAGGTTTAATTATTTGGGGGTAGGAGTTTTGGGCAGGTTGGTCCTGCGCCCATCTATATGTATCCCTCTGGATATATAGAAAAAAAGTAAAAAAGTAAAACAGCAGCACTCTCTAGGTTGCCAGGTTCAATTCCCACTTGAATTCCCGGACCAGGAACAGCAGAACAAACTAGATGAAATGAAGGCAGCACTCCGGTCTTGTGATGAAAAAAGGTGAATTTATTACACCCAACAGCAATGCAGCATTTCAGCTCACTCAATGGAGCCTTTGTCAAGCTGGATATATAGTTACATACATTTGATTTTATTTAAAAAAAACTATTTTATCTGATTTTTAATTATGTGTTTTGTATGTTGATAGATATGTTTTTGTTAATTCTTTTTCCGCTTTTTGTTTTTTTATTTCATTTTTCATCATTTTGACATACAGTACAGACCAAAAGTTTGGACACACCTTCTCATTCAAAGAGTTTTCTTTATTTTCATGACTATGAAAATTGTAGATTCACACTGAAGGCATCAAAACTATGAATTAACACATGTGGAATTATATACTTATCAATAAAAGTATAAAACAACTGAAAATATGTCATATTCTAGGTTCTTCAAAGTAGCCACCTTTTGCTTTGATTACTGCTTTGCACACTCGTTGGCATTCTCCTGATGAGCTTCAAGAGGTAGTCACCTGAAATGGTCTTCCAACAGTCTTGAAGGAGTTCCCAGAGATGCTTAGCACTTGTTGGCCTTTTGCCTTCACTCTGCGGTCCAGCTCACCCCAAACCATCTCGATTGGGTTCAGGTCCGGTGACTGTGGAGGCCAGGTCATCTGGCGCAGCACCCCATCACTCTACTTCATGGTCAAATAGCCCTTACACAGCCTGGAGGTGTGTTTGGGGTCATTGTCCTGTTGAAAAATAAATGATGGTTCAACTAAACGCAAACCGGATGGAATAGCGTGCCGCTGCAAGATGCTGTGGTAGCCATGCTGGTTCAGTATGCCTTCAATTTTGAATAAATCCCCAACAGTGTCACCAGCAAAGCACCCCCACACCATCATACCTCCTCCTCCATGCTTCACGGTGGGAACCAGGCATGTAGAGTCCATCGGTTTACCTTTTCTGCGTCGCACAAAGACACGGTGGTTGGAACCAAAGATCTCAAATTTGGACTCATCAGACCAAAGCACAGATTTCCACTGGTCTAATGTCCATTCCTTGTGTTCTTTAGCCCAAACAAGTCTCTTCTGCTTGTTGCCTGTCCTTAGCAGTGGTTTCCTAGCAGATATTCTACCATGAAGGCCTGATTCACAGTCTCCTCTTAACAGTTGTTCTAGAGATGTGTCTGCTGCTAGAACTCTGTGTGGCATTGACCTGGTCTCTAATCTGAGCTGCTGTTAACCTGCGATTTCTGAGGCTGGTGACTCGGATGAACTTATCCTCCGCAGCAGAGGTGACTCTTGGTCTTCCTTTCCTGGGGCGGTCCGCATGTGAGCCAGTTTCTTTGTAGCGCTTGATGGTTTTTGTGACTGCACTTGGGGACACTTTCAAAGTTTTCCCAATTTTTCGGACTGACTGACCTTCATTTCTTAAAGTAATGATGGCCACTCGTTTTTCTTTACTTAGCTGCTTTTTTCTTGCCATAATACAAATTCTAACAGTCTATTCAGTAGGACTATCAGCTGTGTATCCACCTGACTTCTCCACAACGCAACTGATGGTCCCAACCCCATTTATAAGGCAAGAAATCCCACTTATTAAACCTGACAGGGCACACCTGTGAAGTGAAAACCATTTCAGGTGACTACCTCTTGAAGTTCATCAAGAGAATGCCAAGAGTGTGCCAAGCAGTAATCAAAGCAAAAGGTGGCTACTTTGAAGAACCTAGAATATGACCTATTTTCAGTTGTTTCACACTTTTTTTGATAAGTATATAATTCCACATGTGTTAATTCATAGTTTTGATGCCTTCAGTGTGAATCTACAATTTTCATAGTCATGAAAATAAAGAAAACTCTTTGAATGAGAAGGTGTGTCCAAACTTTTGGTCTGTACTGTATATATTTTTATCTCATTTTTACTCACTAGGAACTTTTCCACTTTTCATTCATTTTTTATTTTTCACATATTATATATATTTTCTTCATTTTATTTTTTTAATCATTTTTCCATCCACTTTTTTATCCATTTCCATCTACTCTTTTTACACTGGTATATTTTTTATACACACTCACCTTCCCCTCCCCCCTCTCTCCCCCTCCTCCCCTTTTTCTTTTTCTTTTTCTTGTTCTTGTTCTTTCTTTCTTCATTCTATTTCACATTTTTTTGATACACACATTTATGGGGGTGGTTACACGTCTCCCCTCTGGGTTGTCATGCTCCATTCCCAGACTCTTGTTATTATTATATGGACATAGACACACATTGTTTTGTTCACCTTTCTCTTTACACACATTTCTTATATTCTTTATAATTTTTTTGCGATTATGTACATTCACGCACCAATTATGTACAAACCGGATTCCCAAAAAGTTGGGACACTATACAAATCGTGAATAAAAACTGAATGCAATGATGTGGAGGTGCCAACTTCTAATATTTTATTCAGAATAGAACATAAATCACGGAACAAAAGTTTAAACTGAGAAAATGTACCATTTTAAGGGAAAAATATGTTGAATCAGAATTTCATGGTGTCAACAAATCCCCAAAAAGTTGGGACAAGGCCATTTTCACCACTGTGTGGCATCTCCCCTTCTTCTTACAACACTCAACAGACGTCTGGGGACCGAGGAGACCACTTTCTCAAGTTTAGAAATAGGAATGCTCTCCCATTCTTGTCTAATACAGGCCTCTAACTGTTCCATCGTCTTGGGCCTTCTTTGTTGCACCTTCCTCTTTATGATGCGCCAAATGTTCTCTATAGGTGAAAGATCTGGACTGCAGACTGGCCATTTCAGTACCCGGATCCTTCTCCTACGCAGCCATGATGTTGTGATTGATGCAGAATGTGGTCTGGCATTATCTTGTTGAACAATGCAGGGTCTTCCCTGAAAGAGATGACGTCTGGATGGGAGCATATGTTGTTCTAGAACCTGAATATATTTTTCTGCATTGATGGTGCCTTTCCAGACATGCAAGCTGCCCATGCCACACGCACTCATGCAACCCCATACCATCAGAGATGCAGGCTTCTGTACTGAGCGTTGATAACAACTTGGGTTGTCCTTGTCCTCTTTGGTCCGGATGACATGGCGTCCCAGATTTCCAAAAAGAACTTCGAATCGTGACTCGTCTGACCACAGAACAGTCTTCCATTTTGCCACACTCCATTTTAAATGATCCCGGGCCCAGTGAAAACGCCTGAGCTTGTGGATCTTGCTTAGAAATGGCTTCTTCTTTGCACTGTAGAGTTTCAGCTGGCAACGGCAGATGGCACGGTGGATTGTGTTCACTGACAATGGTTTCTGGAAGTATTCCTGAGCCCATTCTGTGATTTCCTTTACAGTAGCATTCCTGTTTGAGGTGCTGTGTCGTTTAAGGGCCCGGAGATCACAGGCATCCAGTATGGTTTTACGGCCTTGACCCTTACGCACAGAGATTGTTCCAGATTCTCTGAATCTTCGGATGATGTTATGCACAGTTGATGATGATAGATGCAAAGTCTTTGCAATTTTTCACTGGGTAACACCTTTCTGATATTGCTCCACTATCTTTCTGCGCAACATTGTGGGAATTGGTGATCCTCTACCCATCTTGGCTTCTGAGAGACACTGCCACTCTGAGAAGCAATTTTTCTACCCAATCATGTTGCCAATTGACCTAATTAGTGTTAATTGGTCTTCCAGCTCTTCGTTATGCTCAAATTTACTTTTTCCAGCCTCTTATTGCTACTTGTCCCAACTTTTTTGGGATTTGTTGACACCGTGAAAATTTGAATCAACTTATTTTTCCTTTAAAATTACACATTTACTCGGATTAAACGTTTGATCTGTCATCTACGTTCTATTACAAATAAAATATTGACATTTGTCATCTCCACATCATTGCATTCAGTTTTTATTCACAATTTGTTTAGTGTCCCAACTTTTTTGGAATGCGGTTTGTACTTTTTCATAAGGGTGCATGAATTATTGCATTATACATATATTCTTTTATGCCTGATGTCTGTTGTGGCACTCAGATTTCCGGACTGTAGATGTATGCGTCCCACGGGCCATGTGATCGGCTTTTTGCGTTCCACATTCATCTTGTCATATCCGGCATAATTCCTGCTTGTTTCGGCGTGGCCTTTGGAACGCATCATCTCCGTCCGGCCCACATGTTTTTAGTTTTTCTCTTTCTATCCCTGTTGGATTAGTATTATTAGACAACATCTGATTATATACAGTTATATTGGTTCGGTCCGCATTTCTTCTCCTTTGAACCGGAAGTGACGTAGTGCGTTTCACTGTGGAACGCACGCGCTTCACCTCCGTGTGTGGCCACACACTCTTTCCCCCAGCTGCTAATTGTTAATTTAGATATCTGATATATAAAAGTCACCTTCTTAGACATCACTTGCAGTTACACCCCCTGAGGAAGCTTACGCGAAACGCGCGTTGGGGCTCTTTTGGATCACTATTTGGGTATTTATGTAATTTTCTATTCAATTATATTGTTCATTTTATTGTCCATGTACATTGTATTTTTTGCACTTGGCACTTTAACTTATGTACTGTACTTGGCTCCAATATCTTGTTCACATTTTTGGTGGGGTCATTGTAATATGTACTCCATTTGGGTATTCATCAATTTTTTAGTATCCCCTTGACCTCTCCATGTATTGTTTTTACATGTCGTCCATCTTGTGATCCTTTCCCACCCTGTGTGTCTCTCGTCCACCTATGTATTGTCTTTCATTGTATTTTATCGGATTTTCCCCTGTTTTTGGGGACCATAATAAAGTTTACATATATTGTTAGTTGTGCTTGGTCCTTTTTCTCTTTTTTGGTGTTGATACTTAGTGTACAGGCCTAGTACGCATACTCACTTTGTGAGTTTTCTATTATTGGTGTCTTTTTACCTATAAAGGAAAAAGGTATATGTTAACCAGGATACCCCAGGGGTACTGTGCGTCACCAACTATATTTTCTCAGGCTATGTCAGCAAATCTTTCAAAGTTTGATCCTCCTAAAGGAAGCCAGCTTTTGTTATATGTGGATGATATTGTGCTAGCCTCAGAAAATGAGGAAGATTGTAAAACAGGCACTAAAGCACTTCTTCACTTTTTGGCAAAACAAGGCCATACAGTGCATAAAAACAAGCTACAATTATGGCAGAGTACTGTCAATACCTGGGTTAAAATCTCTTACAGAATTATGCTAGATTACAAAAGGAATTAGTTACGGTCACTAAGTTCAAAAGTGTTTAAAAATGGGAGGAAGATTTGGGGGGGGGGAGCAAGGCACTTCAATGGAGAGAGATTTATCAAAATATTATAAAAAAAGCCTCGATATCCAGACACCACAGGTTAGCACAGTATAAAATAGTGCATTGAATATAGTACACGCCGTTATTACTGTCTAAAATATATAACAATACAGATAGGGAGTATTGCTGTCCGAAATCTAAGTGTCAGGACGCGGGATATATTCATCTGCTATGGAGTTGCCCAGTTATTGCGAGATATTGGCATAGTATTTTGGAATTGGGGTTAAGATCTCAATCAAAACTAGAACCCATGTTAGAGTTCGCTTTATTTGGAACACTCCCTTTGAATAAAAAACTACAGAATAATGACCAACTTCTTTAGTTAAAAGGGTTATTAATTGCTAAAGTTCTGATTCTTAAAAGATGGGGATCCGATAAGTTCCCCGTTTTCGCAGAATGGAAAAACTATATGCGCCGAATAAAGAAGTTTGAATTTGTCAAATGTAAAGGGGGAAAACAGTTGTGCGAATGGGAGAAGGCATGGGCTTTTTGGCATTGATGGTGCTAATGTATAGACCTTTTGGAGGGGAAGGGGGGGGGGGGCGTCGTTTCCCCTGCAATGACAACCGTGGTGGGTGGGAAGGGGAGAGGGGGGTCGGGATTTGGGTGGAAATTAATAATAACGCTCTTTTATAATAGATGTCTAAATGCTTGGGGTTAAAAAAAAAAAAATCTCTCACAGGAGGGGAAACATCTTGATAAGGTCTGCAAAACTACTATATTACAGGCCCCAAGACCAAGAACAAAGAGACAAATTATGTTTTCTTTGGGATGACCAATTTTTGCAGAAACTGGATCTCCAAATATGCAGCAATTGTAGCACCCCTAATGGCCTAGATCTATGATACACCTCTGGCTGCCACAGACCCAATTGAATGGTCACCAGCATCAGAGAAAGCTTCCTGTGAAACACAACACGTTCTGGTAAGCTCAGCGGTTCCGGTCCTTCCTGATTACTCCAAACCATTTGTACAAACTGTTGATTGCAAGGATGGATATATAACCTCAGTACTAACCCAGGATAGTGGGGTAAGAAGTAAACCCACGGCATACTATAAAAAAAAAAAATCCACAACCACAATACCCATTCCAACACATTTGTATGGACTTCATTGAACTAAACAGGTGTGAAGGGAAGATGTATTGTGTGGTGATTATTGATGATTTCACTAAGTGGATAGAAGTATTCCCCGCGGCTAACCCAGATGGAAACGCTGCAGCCAAAGCATTGGTAAAAGAACAATATATAGTGACAATGGGTCAGACTTGGTAAATAATGTTGTATCCCTAGTGGCACAAAATCTGAAAATAGAACTTAAAAATCACTGTCCATATCATCCAGAGTCAGCAGGTCTGGTAGAGAGACACAATGGGATACAAAAAAATAAGCTGAAGAAAACTATGGAAAAAACAGGGAAAAACTGAATATATTGCTTACCATAAGTAGTCCTAAATAAGCATGTGACACCTACAGCTTCAAGGCTGACACCCTTTGAAATGATGTATGGTAGACCTTATGTCATGCCTCAACTAAAAGTATTCGCTAGATCAGATGAAGAAGCAGATTTAAGCCTTGCTGATTACATGGTATAAATGCTAACCAACAAAGAAGTTTCTGTTCCCAATCTCATTCCAGGTGATCCTGTAGACGAACCTGTGTCAGCAAAACCTGGAGACTGGGTCCTGGTTAAGGTCATAAAAAAGAAACACTAGCATGAACCCCGCTGGGAAGACCCATACCAAGTCCTGCTAACAACCCCTACAGCTATTAAAATTGCAGAACGTACCTCTTGGATCCACCTGTCCCACTGTAAACTGGTTAGGAAGGTAGGGACAGAATAAGATCTGATTCAATTGTCTAAAGTCCAGCTACACAGTAAGATCTTCCATTAGGGAAGGCTTGTCTCAAACCTGGTGAAGACTCTACCCCTATCACGGACAAAAGGATCAGATCTAGGAGGCCTTCATTAGGGACAGTACTGGTGGGATGGGTTTTAATAGGATTCTTTAATAGGATCTTTAGAGGAACTGCAATTAGGACACGTGGACTAAGAGCAGGCTACCTTGCAGAACCCACAGATTGGTATAACACTGGCCTTGACTATAATCCAATGAAAATAACTTTCTATGTAGGAGAAAGAACCACGGTAGATATAGACTTATTTTCCTTAATGCAAGACAAGTGTCAAAATAGAGACCAAGCAGCTAGATTAACATGGTCTGATAAATATATATATATGTTTTATATCTACTAATATCTGAGACAATTGTAAATGTTCAACCTGGGATCTAGCAATTTGGAATACTGGAGAGGATTTGGGGTATAGATTACATCAAACACATAACCCAACTAATTTACAGGAGAGGTTGAAGGAGATAAAGAAAGCTAGCTTGGAGTGTACTAAATGAAAAAATTGTAATAAACTGCTGATAACTTTGATGAACCCTCAAAAGAGTGACCCTCAAAAGAGTGACCAGCGATTTGCCATTGGTGCTTATGTATCTGCGCTGACCCCATGGGACATTTCATTATTGAGATTAAAAAGAAAGAGGTAAATACACCCAAGGGAACCAATAAGGTGAAATGCCATAAAGGGCCATTATAGAACGTATAGGGCCAATGATTCGATTTACTAATTTCACCTGCGAAGACAGACTAGCTTTAGAGACAGGGTACAAAGTAAGGAATGAGAGGCTAAAATGGCTAAAGTAGGAGCTAGGATTCTGAATAAACATAATTGTGTAGCATGTGCTACAGCCAGACCCAGCTAGGTACAGTACCCTTTCCCTTAACAGAGTCTGAAGATAGTGAAGGACTCCGGTATCTCCGGTGAAAGGTCCTCTTTAAGTTATTCTACAGAACTTATAGTCCTGCAGCCAACGAGGGAAAGTGCAAAACATTATCTCTGTTGTTTCCTTCCATAAAGAAATCAGACATCCAACCCCGGGTAATCGCCTACCCAGGTAACTATACTTTCTTTGTGCTCCCAGGAATGGGTCATAACTACGGAAAGCTCCAAGATAATTACTGTAGTGAAAAATTTAATGTCTCAAGTATTAGCAACTATATGGCCATTTGGACTGACCAGACTACCCTAAGGGGTGACATTTGGTGGTTATGTGGTGACGGGAAAATAAGAGCCCCGTTGAGCCACAAATTTCGAGGAGAGTGTGCCTTGATTCAGTTGGTGATGCCTCTCCACTTGCTCTCGACAGGGAAATGGCTAGACACAACTCGTAAATACCATAGGGGGGAAGAGAGAAGCCTTCCCAGGGTGCCTTTGACCCTAACATCTTAATAGATGAGATAGGAGTTCCTCATGGAGTGCCCAATACGTTAAAAGCAAGAAATCAGAGCACAGCAGGGGGAGTCTATCATATGGTGGGTAACAATCAACAAGAATGTAGATTGGATTCATTACATCAAGGTTTGTTAATTACACCAGAGATGCCATAAAAGGAATAGAGGAACGGTGAGGCCTCACCTACCTTATGGTATGGCAAAACAGAATGGCCCTTGCTCGGTACATCGCGGTGTTCGAGTCAGTGTATTTAAATCTAATTTAACCTCTATTTCTGAAGGGATTCAAACTCACAACCTTCTACATTACAGCCACGAATGTTAACCACTACACTATAGAGCTGCATGGCCTGTTACTTAAAAAAAAAAAAATGTATGAGACTTCTGCTGTATAGGAATACTTACTAGTCTTAAGTATTCCTATACAGCAGAAGTCTCATTTTTTTTTTTTTAACTACTGGCCATGCAGCTCTATAGTGTAGTGGTTAACATTCTTGGCTGTAATGTAGAAGGTTGTGAGTTCGAATCCCACCAGAAACTTTTCAGAATTAGAGGCTAAATTTGATTTAACTCCTTAAGGACCGGGCTCATTTTCACCTTCAGGACCAGGCAATTTTTTGCAAATCTGACCAGTATAACTTTATGTGGTGATAACTTTAAAACGCTTTGACTTATCCAGACCATTATGAGATAGTTTTTTCGTCACATATTTTACTTCATGACACTGGTAAAATGGAGTAAAAAAAATTCATTTTTATTTATAAAAAAATACAAAATTTGTCAAAAAGTTGGAAAAATTTGAAAATTTCCAAGTTTCAATTTCTCTACTTCTATAATACATAGTAATACCTACAAAAATAGTTATTACTTTACATTCCCCATATGTCCACTTCATGTTTGGATAATTTTGGAAATTACATTTTATTTTTTGGGGATGTTACAAGGCTTAGAAGCAAATCTTGAAATGTTCCTTACATTTTCAAAAACTCACTTTTCAAGGACCAGTTCAGATCTGAAGTCACTTTGTGAGGCTTACATAATAGAAACCTACCAAAAATGACTCCATTCTAGAAACTACACCCCTCAAGGTATTCAAAACTGATTTTACAAAATTCGTTAACCCTTTAGGTGTTCCATGAGAATTATTGGAAAATAGAGATACAATTTAAAAATGTCACTTTTTTGGCAGATTTTTCATTTTAATAATTTTTTTCCAGTTACAAAGCAAGGGTTAACAGCTAAACAAAACTCCATATTTATGGCTCTGATTCTGTAGTTTACAGAAACACCCCATATGTGGTTGTAAACCTCTGTACGGGCACACGGCAGGGCGCAGAAGGAAAGGAATGCCATACGGTTTTTGGAAGGAAGATTTTGCTGGACTGTTTTTTTTACACCATGTCCCATTTAAAGCCCCCCTGATGCACCCCTAGAGTAGAAACTCCAAAAAAGTGACCCCATTCTAGAAACTACACCCCTCAAGGTATTCAAAACTGATTTTACTAACTTTGTTAACCCTTTAGGTGTTCCACAAGAATTAATGGAAAATAGAGATACAATTTCTAAATTTAACTTTTTAAGCAGATTTGCCATTTTAATAATTTTTTACAGTTACAAAGCAAGGGTTAACAGCCAAAAAAACTCAATATTTATGGCTCTGATTCTGTAGTTTACAGAAACACTCCATATGTAATCGTAAACCGCTGTACGGGCACACAGCAGGGCGCAGAAGGAAAGGAATGTTTATTTTTACTTGAAACTTTATTTTTTGTCCCACTTTGGGACTTCAGCTTTTGGGGGTCTAATGCTTTACAATGCATTCCAATACTTCTGTATTGGAATGCATTGGCTGTATGAGTGATACAGTGTGTATTACTCATACAGCTTCCGGCCTGTGAGATCCAGGGGGCTGGATCTCACAGGAAGGCAGCGCCGATGCCTCAGGAAGGCATCGCGCTGCCTTCCATGCCATCGGGTCCCCCCTACAGCCCAACGGGGACCCGATGGCACCTGCGCCTGCCGCCGCAACTTAGAGAAGCCGCAAACCGCAGGTCTGAATTGACCTGCGGTTTGCGGCGATTGCCGACACGGGGGGTCACGGGACCCCCCCCCGCGCATTTAGCCAAGGTACCTGCTCAATGATTTGAGCAGGCACCTTGTTCCGATCACCGCCCGCGGCGGTGGTCGGAAATACACAGGACGTACAGGTACGCCCTGTGTCCTTAAGTACCAGGCCATCAGGGCGTACCTGTACGCCCTGTGTACTTAAGAGGTTAAATACACTGGGTGTTTCCAAGCACTGACTCCATATACGGACATAGCTATATATGGAATCAGAGCAGGGACTCCTAAGCTGAACTTGAGTCCTGACACCCTCCCCTCTTCAGAGCAGGGGGTGCCTAGTTTAATGCTTGGGTTCTCCCATTGACTTCCATTGTGCTTGTGTGCTCTGTAGAGCACCCAAGCATCGGGAAGTGTTCTACACGAGCACTTTGGTGCTCGTCCAACACTACCCTTGATATGTTATTAGCTGAAAAGGGAGGGGTCTGCAAAATGATAGAACTCAGGATGTGATGATCTCTTCTCCTGGAAAGATGGGTCAGGAGATGGTCCAGATTGATGACATCAGCATTACTTTCTGTCGCCAGCATACTCATGGTCTGTGATTGTTGTTGCATACCATGCATAAAAGGACTTATCCAGAGACTAATAGACATTCTGTCTCTCATACCATGTATCAGGAAGTGAGAGAAGAAGATGAGCCTTATGGTGATGATGTCTCCTCTGTGTGATGAGTTTTTATGAAAACCTTAAAGAGGAATGCAATGATGTTTTTGAGGAACATGTTAAACACAACAGGAGGGAAATGTTGGAGAAATTATGTTTAAATTGTTATAAAGAGTTATATTTTCTTGAATTAAATTTTCTTTTTTTGTGTGCAGGCGCTGCAGCAAATAAAGGAAGTAACCCAGATGCTGTCTCAGCGACTGTTAGATAGCCTGACCACAAATGTCTCATGTGATATTGTAACCGATGCTTTATACCTGATATAGTAATGTAGTATTAAAGCTGTCACTGCCAGCTATATGAGAGACTTAGAACAAAGAGTTGTGAGACACACAGGACTGAGGAAAAATATGGAGGAGGTGCTCCCAGTAAAGAGGATCCGCCCTTCCTCTAGTAATGAATAAATACAAATTAAAAAATACTGGGCACTCTCACTTATGCAGAAACATACAGTTTATTTAAGTACATATAATAAATAATCAATTTATCCATAAACGCATAATCCCAATAATAATAAAATAGATAATAGATAAAAAATCCTAAAATCACTAAACACTAAAAGATGGATCCAAAATGGGGGATAGTCAATCCATAGGCATAGGACTGGTGGTTTGCGATAATTGATGACTACAGATGAAATTTGCAATGTCCTATATAATTCACAGTCCTAATCCTTTGGAGAAGAGTATCGGTACTGCGGTTTAGAGAAATTCACTTGTGAGTATATTCGCGGCGTCCCGCTTGTACCCACTGTGCAGTGCAGTTTTTTTCAGATCATCGGCTTGTAATCCAAAGGTCACTCTTGTCTGCTCCTGTCGCCACTGGATACTGCTGTAACTTGCTTGCCCGTGTCTGGTCCTCTGGCTGCCGCTCCGTAGTGTCTAAGGGCCGGCAGATGCTGGGACTTGTATTTGCTCTCCCCACGTCGGATAACCTGCGCCACGATACTATGTAGCCTCGTGTGTTGCGCTTGTAGCTGCCGATGTGTCAGGGATTTAATAAGGCACGGGATCCTCGGTTGGTCCGAAATAGCGGCACAGCCTTTAAAGTTCCAGTAAGACTTGCTTTGGGATTACTTTGGGGGTCTCTTCACCAAACGCATTTCGGGGTACTTGCCCCTTCCTCAGTGGTAGTGACTGCCCCGTAAGTGTCTACTTTTATAGAGCCCTGTAGATTATAATTATTCAAACAGGTGTTAGTCCACCTCCTTTTCCTCAAGAGGTGGTACGGAATTGGAATCCATTCTATTCGTGATTTCACCCAATTGTCCACGCAAGAAAACTTGATTTTTAGCTTGCGTAATGCTTAATGTACAATAGTGTTCGCCGGTACCTGTATCTTAAATTACACTATTACAGTAATTCATTAACCTCTTTTATTTTATTTTCAACCCAAAGATAATCCCATTCAATTCATCTCATTTATTTTCAACCTACACAAAACCAAAACCAAACTTGGATACCGCAAGGGATTGTATTGGTTTTGTGTAGGTTGAAAATAAATGCGATGAATTGAATGGGATTATCTTTGGGTTGAAAATAAAATAAAAGAGGTTAATGAATTACTGTAATAGTGTAATTTAAGATACAGGTACCGGCGAACATTATTGTACACTAAGCATTACGCAAGCTAAAAATCAAGTTTTCTTGCGTGGACAATTGGGTGAAATCACGAATAGAATGGATTCCAATTCCGTACCACCTCTTGAGGAAAAGGAGGTGGACTAACACCTGTTTGAATAATTATAATCTACAGGGCTCTATAAAAGTAGACACTTACGGGGCAGTCACTACCACTGAGGAAGGGGCAAGTACCCCGAAACGCGTTTGGTGAAGAGACCCCCAAAGTAATCCCAAAGCAAGTCTTACTGGAACTTTAAAGGCTGTGCCGCTATTTCGGACCAACCGAGGATCCCGTGCCTTATTAAATCCCTGACACATCGGCAGCTACAAGCGCAACACACGAGGCTACATAGTATCGTGGCGCAGGTTATCCGACGTGGGGAGAGCAAATACAAGTCCCAGCGTCTGCCGGCTCTTAGACACTACGGAGCGGCAGCCAGAGGACCAGACACGGGCAAGCAAGTTACAGCAGCATCCAGTGGCGACAGGAGCAGACAAGAGTGACCTTTGGATTACAAGCCGATGATCTGAAAAAAACTGCACTGCACAGTGGGTACAAGCGGGACGCCGCGAATATACTCACAAGTGAATTTCTCTAAACCGCAGTACCGATACTCTTCTCCAAAGGATTAGGACTGTGAATCATATAGGACATTGCAAATTTCATCTGTAGTCATCAATTATCGCAAACTACCAGTCCTATGCTTATGGATTGACTATCCCCCATTTTGGATCCATCTTTTAGTGTTTAGTGATTTTAGGATTTTTTATCTATTATCTATTTTATTATTATTGGGATTATGCGTTTATGGATAAATTGATTATTTATTATATGTACTTAAATAAACTGTATGTTTCTGCATAAGTGAGAGTGCCCAGTATTTTTTAATTTATATGAGAGACTTCACTTTGACGACACCTTCATCTGTGTAAGTCTCCTTGCCGGCAAGCAAAATAAAAAAGTTTGTTTCCTTCCAAAATCAGATGTCTAAGATCCTGGCTTGATAAAAGAAAACTTCTGTAACAGGAGGAAGTTCAGTAGGAGGCCGATGTGGTAGTTGTGGCATCCATAACCACGTTATTGGTGGTGGGGCAGTTGATGTGGCAGTTGGGGCAAATACAGAGCAAGCAATAGGGAGGTGGCCCAGGAGCACACCATGGTATATCACAGTCTGATAAAAGTGGCGATGAGGGTGAGAACTCAGATAATGATTGTGTGTTGGAGAAGGCCAGGGAGCCAGATCAGGGTGCTGAGAAGGAGGTAACATCTGATGAGACGGTGGTGGCAGCGGCATCAATAAAGAGCAGAGTCGACATAAGACCAGAACCTCCCAAAAAAACTGCCAGGGCCAAATCTGCTTTGGGAACTGGTGATGCTGCTGATAAAATGTGCCAAAGCTAAGACAAGCTCAGCTGCCTCTAGCTCTTTGCGAGTATCCTCTGTAGTTTTTTTTCCATGCTGCCGGAATATTGTGTGCAATATTTGCAAGAATAAGCCATAACCACATAAAGCATCATCACCAGATCCAGTGGGCAAACAGAGGTGGGCGCTAGCTAGTGCAGCAAGAGTTTCCTCTTTGTCCAGGTTTCCTTTGCAAAAGCCAGGCTGCATGTACATGCAGTATGGTGTCCTTGTCATCATCAATTACTACTTCTCCCATTCAGACTCCTCCTCCACTCCGTTGTCAGCCATTAATAACAGGATGTGTGGCCAGGAAACAACTTTACATACCCATAAACCCTCTGGTGCACAAGCTTAATTCCCACTTGGCCAAATTGCTGGCGGTCCAGTTGCTGACATACCATTTAGTAGAGTCTGCTGCCTACAGGGAGCTGATGGATTGCGCTCAGCCTTGGTGGAAGGTACCCAGCTGTCATTATTTCTCCCAAAAAGCTATCCGTGCCTTGTACTGTCATGTGGCGGAGAATATAGGCAGATCCTTGTAACTCCCACTGTATGGCAAGGTGCACACCATGATGGAGGAGGAAAAGGATGAGAAGCTGCCCCTGGAGGAGAAGGAGTCAAAGGTGGAGGATCAGGAAGGTGATGATAACTACACCGGCCATGACACCCAATTGTCTCAGTGGGGGTGGGGTCAGAAAGAACTGGTTCCTTGTGCATGCAAGCCAATATGACTAGTTGTATGATTGCTTACTTATGCACTGAGAGGCGTATCATTCACAAGGAGCAGTCTGATAATTACTGGATAGCCATGCTTTTAGACCCTCTGTCACGACTGTGACTGATACAGACAGGTCTGGGAGGAGAAGGTCGCAGCGACTTGCTACTCGCGATAGCGTGTGAGTTTGCTCCGTGGTTCAGGGTATGTCATCCGGGTTTTGCCTTGTGAACCTTTTTGTCCTGACTGGGAGTTTGTAGGCATCCTTCTCAGGTGAGTCCTGTCTGCCACTCCCAGCTACTATATTAGTTTCAGTTTCACTTGCAGTCATTGCCAGATATAGTCCTTACTTCCAGTGCTATTCTGACCTTTGAAGGAGATCGTCTGATGGTATTGCTGTGGAGCTCTTGTCTGGCGTGGACTGTCGTTATTGGGATCACCTTCTCTGCTTATGACTGGATAAGTCTATCTCTGTTATAGATTGTTTGTTTGTTGCTGTCTTCCCCTGTTGTTCTCCTAGACATGAGTGATGGTGACTAGTGCTCCCATCTGCCTTTCCCCAGTCTAGTCTTGCTAGGGTGACTGAGGGTTTAGGCATCCTGCTCGCTGCACGGGTTCACACCCCGTCTAGGGTATCAGGGCAGACAGGTGCCAGCTTAGGGTTAGTCAGGGGTGGCGGTTCTATCTCCCATCCATAGATAAGGGTCCCCCTTCCCCTTCGTCTGGTACGACACGACTGCTGCTGGGATAGCGGTCGTGACACCCTCGCTATCAATAGGGGAATGTTTTCCTCCCGCCAAAAGCTGCTTTCGGCAAACAGACGCCTGCCGTCAGAATGTTTCAAAAGGGAGACCCCTCTCAGGTTTACCCACCTCCCGCCCTCTCCGCTACCACCAGAAGCAGAAGTCAGCTAGTTTAGGAACAATTTTTTTCCCGTGCCATGCTAAGCTGAGGCAAATCAGCAAATGGAAACCTACCATACCAAAGCCCAGGTTCAAACCTATCTGGACTTTGGCCTGTCTCCAGCACATACTATGTTCCTTGACCCCAAGGACTTCTGGGCAGACAGACTAGAACAGTGGCCCAAACTGGCCCAGTATGCTCTCTGTCTTATCTTGCCCAGCCTCCAGTGTCATATTGGAGAGAGTTTTTAGTGCGGCAGGGAGTGTGGAGCACCCAAAAGGACCATATTGTCCTCCACAAGTGTCCAAAGCATACTTTTGTCAAAAAGGAACCAAGTCTAGATTTAATAGGATTTTCACACTCCTACGGCTAAGGCCGATGAATAGATTTAGCCTTGCTGTCATTGCATTCAAGAGCTTAAGGCATGCGCAGTTCTTTCCCTGAGGCTGATGCCAGCACAGGGAAAGAACACTATACGGGCACTGCGCATGCGTGAGCTCGCGCATTGCGAGATTATGGCAATCTATAGTTGATGAAAGAAGGAGATTCGGAGGACATAGGCGGTGCTGGGCTCCTTCACAGGCAGGCATGGCTGGGCACGGCTGGGCTCTAGGAATGTTAGTACAGCCTCTTGGACACATACAAGACTAATTTACATATCTATAAAATCCTTTTTTAAAGAAATTAAAAGCACACAGCCCTTTAGGACAGATATATTGCGACACGCTAGCGGCGATCTAGCCGTGCATGTCCGCAGCTCTATAGCCCAAAACTTGGTGACAGAATCCCTTTAACCAAAAGAGATAACATCTTTTCCTAAAAAATACAAATAAAAATTGGAGTCCTAGGAGACTAGAATGTGTTAAACACCAATTTTTAGGGTAATTGGAACAACTTTGGTTTGGGTAAAATCTATTCAGACCTGAACCAATTTTTTTTTAAACTTTGGCAAACCTGAATGAAACCGAATCTCAAAAAGTTTGATCATCTTTAGTTTCTATAATACATAATCCTCCCTATGCCAGAGTTTTGTGAAATAGTATGCCGTATCCCTCCTTTTGTTCTCAAAGGGGTGAGAAAAAGGGGTGGCTCCTTTCTCCCCTGCTATTTGCAGATGCCATAGAACCCTTCACCTTATGTATTTGGCAAGGCAAAGCCTACTTGGGTTTAGAACTTGCCCCAGGAAAGATGAAATAAGATGATGACATGGACTTATTTATGGCCAACCCAGTGCTACACTTCCCTGTACGAAGTCAATTATAAACTCCAAAGGAGTAGAGGTCCTCAGGCTAAAAGCTTTGTTCCATTTTAAACACCTTGACATCAATATTCTCAGGGATTGATTCAGGTGGTATGACCCTAATATATATCCACTATTAAAGGAAATCTGTCACCAGGAAATTCACTGATAGACCAGGTACAATGCTTTGTAGGTCTAGCTCATCTGAATGTAACAATTCTTTTCACTTCGCAATCCGCTGCTTCATTCTGGATAAAAAGTACATTTGATCCATATGCAAGTGAGCAGTTACATACAAAGGGATAGGTTCATGCCACACTGTGTGCCCTTGTTCCTTTTCCTTCCTCCGCCAGCCACCCTCTCCTTTTTGATTGACAAGCCAGGTGAGATCACTTTGCAGGAACTTGGCCCAGTCAATCAAGAATGAGGATGGAGGGACGGGCAGAGCAAGCTGTTGTGCCTCAGAGGAGGACTGGTCAAAAGATGAGGCCATTAACAAAGTGTCCCCCTCTCTGTTTCCTAATAGGTTTATTAAAATTGAGTTTTCTAAAGAAGACAGGCCCTTTAAGAAAGCCTAGCTTAGCAAAAAAAACTATAAAAATCTGAGGGAAGGGGCTCTGACAATGCTCCATTTAGTTTTAGTTGGTCATATTTTGTTCCAGCAAGAAAACTATCTGACCCCAAATGATGACGAGATATTCAATTCACACAAGAGATTCTGCCATCAGAGAAAATTTTATTGAAATAATTAAAAATTTTGCATAGAACAGATGTGATAGGAATCTACTGAGCGTGCTGATTGAGGGATGAGTTCAGACATCTTCCCTGTGCTCTTATCCTTGTATCTGTGGATCCATATTCAGGCCAAGATTGTGTCTAGCCACTGTGAAAATAAAAAATATTAATTCATAAAAGAAACATTACATTAGAGATGGAGACAGGGTGAGGTCTTCATCCTGCCAGGCAATATATGTGCTCATTTACACATACGGTACCATTAATGGTCAGCTCCACTTCCATTACAATTATCATTGCGGCTCTTTAATGGAATTTTTCAGTATTTGGAACTACATTTTAAAGGAGGCCACCTTAGCGACCCTTGCCCCATCCCTTAGGCAGATCTAAAACAGGAAGCATACTTACCTGGTCCCCACCGTGGGTCTTGGCTCTTTCACTTCCCGGCTTCAGTTGCCTCGCTTGAGTTCCTTACTGTCAACATCCGCGTTGACGCCGCTGCAGCCAATTACTGACCCGCCCCCTTCCATAATGTGACCAATGGACATGATTAGAGATGAGCAAATAGAATTCCGCGAAGTGGAATTTGATCCAAATTTCAGGATAAATTCGATTTACCTAGAAGCCGAAATTCCTTGTGCTTCGTGTCAGCGAATCGATTTAAGCTGAAATAGTATGAAAAACAAAAAAATTCAAGATCTCGTCCAAAATCCTGGTGTGATGACATAATCTCGCACCGCACAGGATTTCGGCAGAGATCTTCAACCAAGATGGCGGCGGCCGGCCCGTCGCGAGCAAATAGAAGTGGTAAGTTTGATTTCATTCTTTTTTTATTGTTAATTTTACACTCAGATGCTGCGATCATGTATGAACGTGGCATCTAAGGGGTACAATGACGGGGGCGGTGCTATCGCAACTCCCTGTCATTGCATCTGCTACTTAGAAAATCTGCTACTTTATTTGGCGAATTAGCAGAATCAAATTTTCAAGAAATTCGCTCATCTCTAGACATGATCCTACAAGTAGAACTTTTCATCAGCTTCCGGTTCAGTCTTCTAACCAATCCCAGCATGCTTTGCTCTTGTTTCACAGAGTTTGCTCCGCCCCCGCCACACTGTGCTATCTGAACGTCTTCCACACAGGGGTGGATTAAGTGTATCATAGGCCCGGGTCTGTTTACCCACTTTGGACCCCCAGCCTCCATTTTCCCCGACCGTCCCCTCTTTCTCGTTGTGCCCCATGTTTATTTTTTTCTGGTAAATATTTAAGAAAGCTCTGCCACATATCTAGCGTCATTGCCCACATACCCCTAAGGATGCCAGGGATCTGGCAAAACATTTTGGGGGCAATGAAAGGGAGACAACAAACAGGAAACAACAGGAGTGAACCAGAGATCCAACATCTCCAGTTCAAACACCTCCACAGCAACTCCAACTCCACCAGAGGTCAGAATGGAAGATCTGGAAAGAAGGTCTATATCTGGCAACAAGGGAAGCAGAAAGGGAGAATATATAGTAGCTGGGAGTGGTCGACAGAGAACAGCTGAAAAGAAAAGCTACAGATTCCTAAATGGGACAAAAAGGATCGCAATCCTAAGCAGGAAAACCTGGACTGGAATCCATTCCCCCCACATCCATTGCCCTCATTGTACAACTACACAGTAGTTATGCCCCCTTTAAGTACCTATCCCTTCATAGTAGTTAAGCCCTCTCTGTGCCCCCTCACAGTAGTTATGCCCTCTCTGTACCCATTTCACAGTTGTATTGCCCTCTTTGTGCCCCTTCACAGTAGTTATGCCCTCACTGGGCCCCCATAACAGTTATTCCCCTTCATAGTAGTAATGCCCTCTGTGCCCCTTCACAGTAGTAATGCCCACTGTGCTCTCTTCATAGTAGTAATGCCCACTGTACCCCATTCATAGTAGTAATGCCCACTGTACCTCTTTACAGTAGTAATACCCACTCTGTGCTCCATAACAGTTATGCCAACCCCCTTCAACAATAGCGATGCCCTCTGTGCCCCCTTCATATTAATAATGTCCCTTGTTCCCCCTTCATATTAATAATGCCCATTGTGCCCCCTTCATAGTAGTAATGCCCATTGTGCCCCTTCACAGTAATAATGCCCATTGTGCCCCTTCACAGTAATAATGCTTCTGTCACCTTTTCCTGTCGTCATCTTCAGAAAAAAAACTCCATAAAATGATATCAAACTTCTCCTGCAGCATCGCTCCTGGTAGAGAGAAAGGACCTTTGTTGACGTCATTGTCATGTGACCAGTAACATCGATATGTTACTGGTCACACAGCGATGATGTCATCAAAGGTCCTTTCTCCTACACAAATCATAGTTCTCCTTCCTTATAATGGGTGTTTTGGACAGCGATGGGCCCCACAGAAATGTAAGGCCCAGGGCTGCCGACCCAAATGCCCCTTTTATAATCCACCATTGCCTCTACACCTCCTCTTTCGATATTAGCTAGGAGGGGCAAGCCCTGTGAAACATTGCAGAGCGAAGCATGCTGGGTTTGGTTAGAAAACCCCAACAGGAAGCTGATGAAAACAGGAAGTTCTGAAGAAAGCAGTGCGTCACAGACGTTCCCGCGACAGGTGGTAGGAGATCGGTGAGACTGGCAACATGTGATTTGATCTGACAGGTTTTCCTTGTGGATCAGTAGGTGTCTGTGTTGTTTCTGGTAATGGCCACACCACTTGCCTCCAGGTGTTGCTTATGTGGTCATGTGGCCACTATGCTGTGCAGTTTATAGCTTCAGTCTCGGTTGTGGAAAGCTGGTGTGTGGATCTCGGTGGAGTTCCTGGTGCTTCCATTGCTCCTTTGAAGTTAAGTCTTTCCTTTCCCTTTTGTTTGGGTTCTGTGTGTTGCATTTCCCTACTGTTTGTATTAAGCCTGCAGAAGACTCCTGTTCATTCTTCCTTTTGGAGGAACAGGTAGTATCGTCCCTGCCATTAGTACCAGGGTCCTATAGGGCAAGATAGGACTCTAGGTATTCCTGTGTATGATTACAGCTACCTCTGAGGTCTGTTAATACTGGTAGTCAAGTCAGGATTTTGGATTAGGGTTTTACTAGGAGGTGTCCATCTTCCTACCCTAGTTCTCAGGCCTTATCCCCTGTTCCCCCCCTTCCCTCGTATGCTCGGTGTGGTGTTTCCCTCCCACACCGCAGCGTGAAACAGTGATGGTGAGAATAGGAGAAGAAAAGTGCTGATATAAAAAACAGGTACATGGGGCAAAAATCAACTGAGCTAATTTTCATTTTTACTTTTTTGTCTTATCCGTCCTGTCTTCTAAAAGCCATAACATTTTACTTTTCCGTTAATAACAAAGTCATATGAGTCCTTATTTTTGCTGGACAATGGAGATGTAGTATTTTTTTTAATGGCACCACTTAATTTACCATATATTGTATTGAATAATGGGGGGGGGGGGTTCTTTGTAGGGTGTAACTGAAGTAAAAAACCCAAAATTCCTCAATTATTTTTTTTTTACAGACATTCACTGTGTGCTAAAAACAATATGATGACCTTATTCTGCAGGTCAGGCGATTAAAGCTAAACCAAATATATGTAGTTTTTATGTTTTCCTATTTAAAAAATATATATTTTTCATTGCACCATATTCTTCTGACACCCTTCATTTCATTTCCGTCTACAGAGCTGTGTGAAGGCTTGTTTTTTTGTGTGGTAAGCTGTAGTTTAATTGGTATCATTTTAATGTTTTTTTTTGTGTTTTTAAAAACATTTTTTACCTTTTTTTTTTTTTTTATTTACTATTTTAGTCCAGAAGGATTCACTTTTGGATTCTCAGAGGACTTCTTGTGCCGACAAATGATCCTCATATCAGGTGTGAACAGAGCAAAGCCATTTATGCATTTTTTGTACAGTATATTTTAATTAGTTTAACTATTTTAGTACTAGATAGGGATTTTTGTAACTAGAGACTTTTTTTTACCTTTAACCTTTTATTTTGTTTTCAAGATTAAAAAATTATAATTTTTGTGCTGCTGTGGGAATTTGGTAATACCTGCAGTACTCCTGTATTGCATTGTATAACTGCCTGTCATTTTCTATTAGGGCTTGCCT
The DNA here is from genome assembly GCF_014858855.1 of Bufo gargarizans. Classification (NCBI taxonomy): domain Eukaryota; kingdom Metazoa; phylum Chordata; class Amphibia; order Anura; family Bufonidae; genus Bufo; species Bufo gargarizans. The sequence goes on along the minus strand of NW_025334738.1, from coordinate 14,592 downwards.
TAGGCACAGTCAGGAATTATTATTTTTCTGCTTATATAGTAGCAAAAAAGAAGGATGACCTACCTGTTTGAAAGGTACATGATGTAAACTGTAGTGAAGGTAATCTTCTAACTAGTGACTGTATTTGTAAGTTATAACCTCCCTTCTGATACTCATCTGTGTCATGTGACCAGCAATCAGACTTTCCAAATAACACAGCATCTTTTGTGTTAACAGGAAGTCGGTTTTTCTATGTATCCTATGGGAGCCTCAATGTTAGTCTCATAGGAATGAATAGAGAAGTAAATGACTTCCTGTCTTGTGTCAAATGGAGAGGTAGAGTGTTGGTGACATGACACAACTGAGGATTTGAAAAAGATGGGTCGGCAGGGAAGACGTCCCACTAGTATATAGCGAAGAAGGACCGCCTCTCACTTTCTTGATGATATGAAGAGACGTTTATTCAAGGCATAATAGCATCATCAGTGATTGCAGTTTGAAAAAGGCTCAGGCTTGAGCCGAAACTAGTCACTGATGATGCTAATATGCCTTGAATAAACGTCTCTTCATATCATGAAGAAAGTGAGTGCCGGTCCTTCTTCACTATATATGACACAGCTGAGGATCAGAAGGGAGGTTATACCTCAGAAATACATTCGCCGATAAAATTGACGCTCTTGTTTATGCCTTGTGCATATCTATTTTTACTTAATGTGCCATTTATGGATGGCCTGCCATCTTGATTCCTTCTGTTGTGATATGGTTCGCCTAATAAATCCCACATTTTCCATTGTGCCTCACTTTGCAGAGACAGATCGGGTAGAGTCTCCTCAAACTACTCTCCTCGCTAAAGGCAGCAAGTAACAGATCAGTGGCAAAGAACTGCTGTCTCTTCTCACTGCAGAGTCTTCATGGATTCCAAGGGGGTGCAGCTTCAGCCCGTCAGCTCTTACATGCTTGAGGTAGGGAGATCAGTGTGAAGCTGCATCTCATAGAAATATACTGGCCAAGAGCTGCAAGCACCGATTTGATAGGTAATCGGGTCACCCTATAGTTCACACAGTGGGATTGCTGGGAAACTGACCTTGGCTGTATACATAGGAGAGCAGGCTCTGGGATGGTGGTCAGACTTGAGATAACATAACTACAGTAGGTAACCTACCCATGCTTCAATAAACTCGCTTTATCATTTTGACAATATTATTTAAACAACTCTCATAGAATGTTAAACAATCTCGCATCAGACAAAGCACTGACCTCAGATAAAGACAGACTAATCGATCCACTTTGATTGGAATCCAAAATGTTAAACATTTCTGTGAAAAAAAGAAATATGTGAAATGTACCTAAAAGAAGTTATGTAATCGGCTATCTCCCCTCCATACGGGAACTCTGTGGTGGCCAACATAGACATCATAGACTTTTAAAGAGGACCTAGCATGCTTTATGTGGTTGTCAAGGCCACGGTTATGGTCGTGACTCCTCAACCGCATGCGGTTGCCTGCGGCTTGGTTTTGGTGTTCAATCACAGGTGAGGGCCGCTGGTGTGTGGCCTCACTTGTGGTTGCCGCGGGCAACTAGTTGTATGGTGTTGGTTTCAGCAGAGCAGCCTGAGCGGTGCTGGGCAGCTTGCTGCATGGCATGCGGTTGCACCTAACAACCTTCATGTTGGGTGTTGTGTTTGTTTGTCTGGTGTGCACTGCGTTTTGTGTGTGCACTAGGACTCTTCCCTTCACTGTGGCTGCCCGTGGCAATGTTTGGTTGGATGTGTACATGTGGTGGCAGTGTCCTGGCCTTTGGGCTGACTCCCAGGACATGATTGTCACCCATGTCGTTGCCTGCGGCAACAGCCACAGTGTGATCTTAGTTTGAAAACGTCCTCTTTAAGTGGTGTTTTCCCTTCCCTGGTGTTGGAAGGGTTAACTCCCTTTCTGTGTGTGTGAGACACTGGGTGTGTCTGTGTGGGTGTGGCCTCTTAGGCCTTTAAAGCCTCAGTGTTTGGCATGTGTCAGTGGGTTGCTTCAGTCATGCTTAGTTGGAGCAGCCTCCTGCGTATATCATCTGCCAGTTGGGGCCACCCTTGTGGTCATAGGTTTATCTGTGAAGTTTATGTCTTGATGTTCAGTTGATGTTTTCCTTTGTCTCTGTTTATTTGCAACTACGGATGTCCTGGTTACCTGTGTGTTATGTGTGCTGTGTCCTCTAGTTGTTCTGTGGACATTAGTAGTGCATGCATGGGTTCCAGTCAGCTCTGCTGTGCGGTGTAGTAGGATCTGTCAGCTCTCCTGTGTGGTGTAGTATAGAGGATCTGTCAGCTCTCCTGTGTGGCGTAGTATAGAGGATCTGTCAGCTCTCCTGTGTGGTGTAGTACAGAGGATCTGTCAGCTCTGCTGTGTTGTGTAGTATAAGGATCTGTCGGCTCTGCTGTGTGGTGTAGTATAGAGGATCTGTCAGCTCTGCTGTGTGGTGTAGTATAGAGGATCTGTCGGCTCTCCTGTGTGGTGTAGTATAGAGGATCTGTCGGCTCTCCTGTGCGGTGTAGTATAGAGGATCTGTCGGCTCTCCTGTGCGGTGTAGTATAGAGGATCTGTCAGCTCTCCTGTGCGGTGTAGTATAGAGGATCTGTCAGCTCTCCTGTGTGGTGTAGTATAGAGGATCTGTCAGCTCTCCTGTGTGGTGTAGTATAGAGGATCTGTCAGCTCTCCTGTGTAGTATAGAGGATCTGTCGGCTCTCCTGTGTGGTGTAGTATAGAGGATCTGTCAGCTCTCCTGTGTGGTGTAGTATAGAGGATCTGTCAGCTCTCCTGTGTGGTGTAGTATAGAGGATCTGTCAGCTCTCCTGTGTGGTGTAGTATAGAGGATCTGTCAGCTCTGCCTGTGTGGTGTAGTATAGAGGATCTGTCAGCTCCCTGTGTGGTGTAGTATAGAGGATCTGTCGGCTCCCTGTGTGGTGTAGTATAGAGGATCTGTCAGGCTCTCCTGTGTGGTGTAGTATAGAGGATCTGTCAGCTCTGCTGTGTGGTGTAGTATAGAGGATCTGTCGGCTCTCCTGTGTGGTGTAGTATAGAGGATCTGTCAGCTCTCCTGTGTGGTGTAGTATAGAGGATCTGTCAGCTCTCCTGTGTGGTGTAGTATAGAGGATCTGTCAGCTCTCCTGTGTGGTGTAGTATAGAGGATCTGTCGGCTCTCCTGTGTGGTGTAGTATAGAGGATCTGTCGGCTCTCCTGTGTGGTGTAGTATAGAGGATCTGTCAGCTCTCCTGTGTGGTGTAGTATAGAGGATCTGTCAGCTCTCCTGTGTGGTGTAGTATAGAGGATCTGTCAGCTCTGCTGTGTGGTGTAGTATAGAGGATCTGTCGGCTCTCCTGTGTGGTGTAGTATAGAGGATCTGTCGGCTCTCCTGTGTGGTGTAGTATATAGGATCTGTCAGCTCTCCTGTGTGGTGTAGTATAGAGGATCTGTCAGCTCTCCTGTGTGGTGTAGTATAGAGGATCTGTCAGCTCTGCTGTGTGGTGTAGTATAGAGGATCTGTCCGCTCTCCTGTGTGGTGTAGTATAGAGGATCTGTCGGCTCTCCTGTGTGGTGTAGTATAGAGGATCTGTCAGCTCTGCTGTGTGGTGTAGTATAGAGGATCTGTCAGCTCTCCTGTGTGGTATAGTATAGAGGATCTGTCAGCTCTGCTGTGTTGTGTAGTATAAGGATCTGTCGGCTCTGCTGTGTGGTGTAGTATAGAGGATCTGTCAGCTCTGCTGTGTGGTGTAGTATAGAGGATCTGTCGGCTCTCCTGTGTGGTGTAGTATAGAGGATCTGTCGGCTCTCCTGTGTGGTGTAGTATAGAGGATCTGTCAGCTCTGCTGTGTTGTGTAGTATAAGGATCTGTCGGCTCTGCTGTGTGGTGTAGTATAGAGGATCTGTCAGCTCTGCTGTGTGGTGTAGTATAGAGGATCTGTCGGCTCTCCTGTGTGGTGTAGTATAGAGGATCTGTCGGCTCTCCTGTGTGGTGTAGTATAGAGGATCTGTCGGCTCTGCTGTGTGGTGTAGTATAGAGGATCTGTCGGGTCTCCTGTGTGGTGTCGTATAGAGGATCTGTCGGCTCTCCTGTGTGGTGTAGTAGAGGATCTGTCAGCTCTCCTGTGTGGTGTAGTATAGAGGATCTGTCAGCTCTCCTGTGTGGTGTAGTATAGAGGATCTGTCAGCTCTCCTGTGTGGTGTAGTATAGAGGAATCTCGATTCAGCTCTCCTGTGTGGTGTAGTATAGAGGATCTGTCGGCTCTCCTGTGTGGTGTAGTATAGAGGATCTGTCAGCTCTGCTGTGTGGTGTAGTATAGAGGATCTGTCAGCTCTCCTGTGTGGTGTAGTATAGAGGATCTGTCAGCTCTCCTGTGTGGTGTAGTATAGAGGATCTGTCAGCTCTCCTGTGCGGTGTAGTATAGAGGATCTGTCAGCTCTCCTGTGTGGTGTAGTATAGAGGATCTGTCCGCTCTCCTGTGTGGTGTAGTATAGAGGATCTGTCGGCTCTCCTGTGTGGTGTAGTATAGAGGATCTGTCAGCTCTCCTGTGTGGTGTAGTATAGAGGATCTGTCAGCTCTGCTGTGTGGTGTAGTATAGAGGATCTGTCAGCTCTGCTGTGTTGTGTAGTATAGAGGATCTGTCGGCTCCCCTGTGTGGTGTAGTATAGAGGATCTGTCAGCTCTGCTGTGTTGTGTAGTATAAGGATCTGTCGGCTCTGCTCTGTGGTGTAGTAATGTAAATGAAATGCTGTTATTTGTGTGCTGTAGACTCACAACTGCAGTTTGGGAGGAAACTCTGGATAAGAATTGTGAAACCAGCCTCTGGGGTAGATTCATTTCTGTCTTATCATAAACAACTTCTGCAGCATCTGAAGTTTATATCATGAGATTTTTGCATTAGGTGTTTGTCGCGGGGTTCTGCAGCATAGAACTGGATAATTCCTTTTGCATCTACTGTAATTAGGAGAGGAGCAGTGAATGTCAATGGTTGGCACAGGACAATATTCTTCCTGCAATGGTGATCTGTAGACGTCTTCTGCTGTAATACGCATGACTATGGAAGCCTTTCATCTCTACAGAGTCTTGTAGTACATGTGAATATATAACATGCAGATGACAGGATACCATATATGTAACAGTAGTACTCACTGTACACAGTTTCCAGTTTGACTGTGGCAAAAATAAATGCATCAAAGTCCAAGTTGAGGCTTTCATTGAGAAATTTACTGATGATGGCTCTTAGATGTGTGTCGTTGACATTAAAACCTGGAAAATAGGAAAAATGACCAAACTTGCAAACCATAAAGTAAAAGATCCCCATTCAATGACTGCAAGCAGAGATCTGGAGAGCTAAAAGGAAAGTATATTTAAACATTATATCACTTTTAATGGAACAACAGAAACCACAATCCTCCATTTAAGGAGTTTTGATCCCACCACCTGAATGTGAATACTTTTCTAATTACATGTAATTAAAAGTTTTGCATAGCCACTGAGTAATTCAGTCAAATGTATCTGCATAGCGCCACCCGCTGTCTGTTCTTTTCCTTATTTCTTTGTCCTGCTCACTGAGAAGGCTGCACATGCTCAGTTTCATCCTTCCACTGTCTACAGAGCTGTGATAGGGTGAGCATGGACACGCCTCCTGAGCTGTGATAGGGTGAAAATGGACACACCCCCTTAGCTGCAGCAGAAACAACACTTCCCTTGAGCTGCCAGCTTGACATAAATCTAGAAGAGCAATGAATGGGGAGATCTCTGGATCCATGTGAGGTGCAGGGATGATGTCTGATTTTCATTATTTACATTAGTCAGGGAATAAACCTTTTAAGCTTCATTTTGGCACCATGTTGAATTATACTGTTCTGGAGGCGACTAGATTATTATAATATAGACAGAAAGTTATACGGGACTTGAATGGCACCTCTAGATTTGGTCCTTCATGATTGGTCAGTATCTTAGACATACCTCCTAATAACCTTCCATTGTCACGTGAAACAGCTCATTCTCCAGCCCTCTCTGACAGGATCTAGAGATCTTCTAAACTGAATTATATCCAAATCAAAATTGGGCGTACAGTATATCAGTTTAGAAAATTTCCCAGGAGAGGGCAGAGATGGAGTAAAAGCAAAAAAAGGAAAGAGACCACTGTGATACTCAGCAGAAGTGGCGAAAATCGTTAAAAACAAAAAGATAGCATTTAGTAATTATAAAAAAGAAAAAAAGGAGGATGACAGGGAAATTTATAAGATTAGGCAGAGAGAGGCCAAACAAGTTATAAGAGCTTCTAAAGCACAGGCAGAAGAGAAATTAGCTCAGTCAGGGAAAAAAGTCGATAAGACATTCTTCAGATACATAAATGAAAAAAGGAAACTAAAACAAGGAATTACCAAATTAAAAACAAAAGAAGGAAGGTATATGGAAGAAGATAAAGAACTAGCTGACTGCCTCAATGAATACTTCTGTTCAGTTTTTACCAAGGAAAATGAAGGAAAAGGACCTCAGTTAGGAAGGAAGACTAATGAATCTTTTGATGCATGTGTCTTTACAAAGGAAGAGGTTCTAAGTCAGCTGTCTAAAATTAATAAGTCACAGGGGCCTGATGGGATACACCTAAAGCTATTAAAAGAGCTCAGCGGTGAACTAGCAAAACCATTAACAGATTTATTTTACCAATCACTGGCAACAGGAGTCGTCCCAGAAGATTGGAAATTAGCAAATGTTGTGCCCATTCACAAGAAAGATAGTAGGGAGGAATCGGGCAACTATAGGCCAGTAAGCCTGACATCAATAGTGGGGAAATTAATGGAAACCATACTTAAGGAGAGGATTGTGGAACATCTAAAATCCCATTGATTGAAAGATCAAAAACATGAGTTTACTTCAGGGAGATCATGTCAATTGATCTCCCTGAAGGGTGACCAAAATAATAGATGGCGGAGGTGCAGTAGACATCGCTTATCTGGACATTAGTAAGGCTTTTGATACTGTTCCACATAGAAGGCTTATTAATAAAGTGCAGTCATTGGGCTTGGACTCCCATATTGTTGAATGGATTAGGCAGTGGCTGAGGGACAGGCAACAGAGAGTTGTAGTCAATGGAGTATATTCAGACCATGGTCTTGTTACCAGTGGGGTACCTCAGGGATCTGTTCTGGGACCCATATTGTTTATTATCTTTATCAGCGAAATTGCAGAAGGCCTCGATGGTAAGGTGTCTTTTTGCTGATGACACAAAGATTTTTAACAGGGTTGATGTTCCTGGAGGGATACATCAAATGGAAAAGGATTTAGGAAAACTAGAGGAATGGTCAAAAATCTAGCAACTAAAATGTAATGTTGATAAGTGCAAGATAATGCACCTGGGGCGTAAAAACCCAAGAGCAGAATATAAAATCAGTGATACAGTCCTAACCTCAGTATCTGAGGAATTTAGGGGTCATTATTTCAGAAGACTAAAAGGTAGGCAGACAATGTCATAGAGCAGCAGGAAATGCTAGCAGAATGCTTGGGTGTATAGGGAGAGGCATTACTAGTAGAAAGAGGGAGGCGCTCATGCCGCTCTACAGAGCACTAGTGAGACCTCATTTGGAGTATTGTGCGCAGTACTGGAGACCATATCTCCAGAAGGATATTGATACTTTGGAGAGAGTTCAGAGAAGAGCTACTAAACTGGTCCATGGATTGCAGGATAAAACTTACCAGGAAATATTAAAGGACCTTAACATGTAAAGCTTGGAAGAAAGACGAGACAGAGGGGAGATGATAGAAACTGCTAAATACATAAAGGGAATCAACAAGGTAAAAGAGGAGAGAATATTTAAAAGAAGAAAAACTGCTACAAGAGGACATCGTTTTAAATTAGAGGGGCAAAGGTTTAAAAGTAATATCCGGAAGTATTACTTTACTGAGAGAGTAGTGGATGCATGGAATAGCCTTCCTGCAGAAGTGGTAGCTGCAAATACAGTGAAGGAGTTTAAGCATGCATGGGATAGGCATAAGGCCATCCTTCATATAAGATAGGGCCAGGGACTATCCATAGTATTCAGTATATTGGGCAGACTAGATGGGCCAAATGGTTCTTATCTGCCGACACATTCTATCTTTCTATGAGAATGGATGGTGAATGAGCCGTCTGATGGATTTATCACAGATCGGCATTCTGCGACTGCTATAAACTGTGAAACATAGAAGCTGCAGAAATAAAAAATTATTAAAAAACAATGACTCTCGTGGTGTTTATCTGTCTGTAGAATTTACGTGACACATCTGATGTGCCTAACAACTCCCATTTATGTCAGACAAGTCTTTGGGTATGCCAAGTACCTGCTTCTATCAATGCGTTTCTGAGCTCAGGAGCACTTATGGTTCCGCTCTTGTCAGTGTCCGATGACTGGAAAAATTTCTAATAAGAAAAGAATCGTAAAAAGATAGAATCATATCCAGCATTAGGTATTGTCTTCTATAAACTGTGAACATCCATTACTGGTTATAATTACCATGTAGTTTTCCATCTTCAGCCACGCCTTTTTGAATTCGTCCGTGCTCAGTGTCCCTGTATGGTCCAGCTGTAGGCGCCGCAGTTAAGGTTTTTTCTAATCTTCTTTTTTAAAGAAACAATTAAAATCAATCTATAGCTAAAGTGCTTCTCTGAGATCATCTTCTTTTCCCTTATAATAGGTCCTTGTGGCTGCATTGGATCACAACGACCATCAAGAAGGGGGATGAGGTCAACCTGAGCGACGTCTAAATCTTCACCTCCCCTATGGTATCTACATAATCTGAACAGAACTTGCATATTTATTTAGGAGTTCACAGGTTTACTATATACTTTTATGAATTGAACTAAAAAAATACTGCATTATGCATTAAGCTTTTAAGCACCCCCTAGTGTTGACTGTGGGGAGGCAGAATTATATTTTATAACTGTATGCTAGATGAAAGGAAGAAGGAAAGATTTAGATAGATAGATAATAAACGGACAGAGAGCTAGACCGATAGCTAGCTAGATAGAAAAAGGGTTAGATAGAATAGAAAGAAAGGATAGATAGATATAAAGCAAGAAAGGATAGATAGATAATAGATAGATACCTGTAGATAGATAGATTTCAGATAAACCAATATTGGTGTCTAGTCAGCAAAAAGGATACGTCCATCAGTTTGATCAGTTGTCGGGTTGTTTCCATACTGAATCCATCTGACTTGATCTCAGGGTCTGCACACAGACACATTATATCGCTGTACATTTTTTTATAGAAAACTGGTTTTATTTGTATATTTTACGGCTATATCTTTTGGCTTTTGTCCTGTTAAGCGGACTTTTTGTCTGGGCCGGCTGTTATATAAGCATCTTATGGTGTATTATTTTGGCCTTGTATGGCGCTATCATTTAGGCTCTGACAGGATGGGTGCTATTGTCACTGTCACGTGGGCCTACAATGCCCAAACAGAAAAATCACACACATGTAAGAGGGTCATAAATGTAGGGGTTGTGGACTATGGCCATTACAGGGTTCTCTAGTGACTCACATAGATGTGGCAAGGCTAAACTTTAAAGTATAACTGTTATATATTTTTTATTTATTTTTTGAGTATTGGATTGTGGTGATTAATATCTCCTTGGTGGCCCTATTTAAACTTTTCACTGTGTATTCAATTACCCCTTAATTCCACAGTTTTGTTCCCTCTACTGCCTATTTTTACCTCTGCTTAAAATCAGGTTGCTAGGCAGGTCCGTCTATCTGTTGAAGGACGGAGGACCCAGAAGCACGCTGCCTGCAAGGTCACATTACTGACAGCCAGGGACTGTAAGTAAATGATTAAAGCCAGGTCCTCCCCAGCAGCTGATAACAGTGCCTGGGCTGTGTGCACTTCTCCCTGTCCCTGGGCTTGGCAGACGCTCCCTCACTCAGCAGAGCTGGAGAAGCAGAGTGGAAGCAGCGCAGACCAGGGAAGAGAGATCTGCCGTCTGCTCAGTGTATAAATGAAAGCAACATGTGGTAAGAGGACCTCTTTGTGCTGCAGGAGATTAACCCTTTAGGGGGGAGGGCTCTGGTTACTGACACTTTTGGGGGGCTATTGTTACTGGCTAGTGAGGGCAGGCAGGATTAGCCTCAGGGTGAGGGCAGTGGCGGCCATCTTAACTGAATAGTGAAATTGCAGTTTTATGCAGACTGGTTGCTAAGGGCTGAATCTTATTAAATATGGGGTAAGTCAGTCTAATAGGAACTGATTCTGGAATATCATGTTATTAGTAACTACATATATAAAAATTGAAATTAGGGTCTAAGTGTGACAGTTATCCTTTAACATCAGGCTAACATCTCAGAGGGGGCACAAACGTAAAGGGACACTCCGGTCAACCACAAAAAATCAGCTATGGCTTGATATTTAGATGTGTTCCTTATTTTTACATTGTTCAGGCTTTCTGCTCCTTTTTAATTCCAGTTACTATACATTTTCTCCATGACTCCTTGAAGGTCAGCTGTAGAGCAACTACCTCTTAGTACATACAGGTCTGAGGGAGGTCACACAACTAAGCCCCTCCTACAGATGGGAAAATGTGATACTTGAGGTTAGAAATTATGCATAATGGAGAGAGACAAACCTGAGCTAATTTTACATCTTAACTTTTTCCAAGCCCCACCTGTTAGTATCCTGCAGGGGAGTAGTCATCATTGTATTTTCTAGGGGGGTAGTCATCATTGTATCCTGCAGGGGGGTGGGCATCATTGTATCCTTCAGAGAGTAGTCCTAAATGTATCCTGCAGGGGAGTAGTCATCATTGTATCCTGCAGGGGCTAGTCATCATTGTATCCTGCAGGGGCTAGTCATCATTATACCATGCAGGGGAGTAGTCATCATTGTGTCCTGCAGGGGCTAGTCATCATTGTATTTTCTATGGGTAGTCATTATTGTATCCTGCAGGGTGTAGTCCTAAATATACCCTGCAGGGGGGTAGTCATCATTGTATTTTCTAGGGGGTAGTCTTAAATGTAACCTGCAGGGGAGTAGTTATTGTTGTATTTTCTAGGGGGTAGTCATCATTTTATCCTGCAGGAGGGTTGTCATCATTGTACCCTGCAAGTGGTAGTAATCATTGTATCCTGCAGGAGGGTAGTCATCATTGTATCCTGAAAGGGGTAGTCATCATTGTATTCTGCAGGAGCTAGGCATCATAGTACTCTGCAGGGGAGTAGTTATTATTGTATCCTGCAGGGGGGTAGTCTTAATTGTGCCCTGCAGGGGAGTAGTCATCATTGTATCCTGTAGGAGAGTAGTCATGTCACGGTCCCTCAGGTGACGTGTCAGGAGATCAGGGAGACTGGCTGAGTGTGGAGGAATCTAACAGCCTCCTTGATTTCTCTTGATTCAGTGTTGATAGGGTTAATGACCACTTCCCTTTTCTCAGCTGTTTCTCAGTGGTCATCACTTCTACTCTTTATAGTCTGACCCCACCCTTCTGACTATGCAGTAGATAGCTTCATTTGGGTTTGGCTGAGTTGGTGTGAGGTCATCTCTGGTGTTCTTGTTCGTACATCTCTACAGAAGTTAAGTGTCGCATTTGTTTGTGTTTGTTATATTCCCAGTTGTTGTATCTGGGCCTGAGAGAGAGACTTTCATTCGTCCATCTGGGGAGGAATGGGTTGTCTCTGGTCCTAACCTTATTCCAGGGCCTTATAGGGAAATCAGGGCCTAGGTTTCCTGCATATGAATATTCCTACCTTCAAGGTCTATTCATATTGATAGGTAGTCAGGGCCCGGATTAGGGTTGTCTTCGAGGTGACCTGATTCCTCCCTAGTTTCCAGGCCCAGTTACTGTTCCCCTTCCCTCATGTGTTCAGTGTGGAGTCCCCCCCCCCTACACTGATCTTAACAAGTCATCATTGCCTCCTGCAAGGGGGTAATCATCATTGTATTTTCTAGGGGGATAGTCCTAAATGTATCATGCATGGGAGTAGTCATCGTTGTACTTTCTAGGGGGGTAGTCCTAAATGTATCCTGCAGGGAAGTAGTCATCATAGTCTGATGCGGGAGGTAGCTATCATTGTATCCTGCAGGGGCTAGTCATCATTGTATCCTGCAGGGGGTTGTCATCACTGTATCCTGCAGGAGGGTAGTCTTTATTGTATCCTGCAGGAGGGTAGTCATCATTCTATCCTCCAGGAGGGTAGTCATCATTCTATCTTGCAGGGGGCTAGTCATCATAGTATCCTGCAGGGGGGCAGTCATGCATAATTACTGTGTGGTGACACAAAGGGGGAGTAATTACTATGTGGTGGCATTAAGGGGACTGGGTGGGATTGGGTGTGTATAGTTATGTTTTGGGCTGAGTTAGAGGCGTGTCCCTCTTTTTTCTTTTCAAAAGTTGGGAGGAATGGTGCAGTAACGAGCTACGCCCACTGCTCTTTGGGCTGAGCTATGCAGTTCCGATGCTTGAGATATGAAGAAGAACTGATCAGCCGGGTTACATGGTGCTGGATCCTTACCGATCAGATAGCGATAGCCTATCCTGAGGATAGGACATCACTTGTAAAGGGTTGGGCAAACCCTTTACGTCATGACCTGGAGTCAATATAACTTGTACACACCATTATTCTTGGCAGATGAAGGTTTCCGTTGGGTGTGATGCTTCTATTGTGATTGGATTTCTATCAAATTCTATTTAGCTAATTTTGGTATAAAACCAACCATTCATCAGAATACATTTGGATCAGAACAGAATCCACGGTCAGGTCTCCATGGGCAGGTCAAAGAAACTGATACTTTAATAATCTCAATAATTTCTTATTGGATCATTTCTACTGTGATGTTTCACAATAAAAAACATATAGAACAGATATCCGCTAGTGTATTCTAGATACAAGTACTCGCCTTGTCACCGAGAGAATCAGCGCCTAGCACTCAACTTACATTTTGTTAACATCTTGTTCAGAAGATCCTTGACTTCATTTTCATTGAATTCTCCTTTCTGCAACTACAAAGCACAATGGGATAGATAGATAGATAGATAGATAGATATGAGATAGATAGATATGAGATAGATAGATATGAGATAGATATGAGATAGATAGATATGAGATAGATATGAGATAGATATGAGATAGATGGATATGAGATAGATGGGAGATAGATAGATATGAGATGGATAGATATGAGATAGATAGATATGAGATGGATAGATATGAGATAGATAGATATGAGATAGATAGATAGATATGAGATAGATAGATATGAGATAGATAGATATGAGATAGATATGAGATAGATAGATATGAGATAGATATGAGATAGATATGAGATAGATGGATATGAGATAGATAGGAGATAGATAGATATGAGATGGATAGATATGAGATAGATAGATATGAGATGGATAGATATGAGATAGATAGATAGATATGAGATAGATAGATATGAGATAGATAGATATGAGATAGATAGATAGTGTGAGAAGGGTATCCTTTGGAAGAACCGATATCTGCAGTTAAACTGTGTGTGGTAAGCCTTGGGTGTGTCTCTGGGAACCGAAAGGTTAACCCAAACACAGGATAAGCAGGGTTGATAGCCTGTTTGGTGTATGTTGGCCATAGCTAACACAGACAGATTGTAAAATAAGTACTGGGACCTGCTTATTCTGGATAGTCAGTGAGGTTGGCAGTGGGACGCTCACTCCACCCGGGCTTCGGTCCTGGGCTTCCATAGCCCACAGCTGCGGGTCGCATGGGTCATTAGGGCCTAATATAAAACTAGGTGTAGAGCTGAGCCGTGTGGCCATACCTGGAGAAGCTGACTACTGAACGGCAAAAGGTATTGCATGTGCCACCCAATACTTGCCATTTGTACCTCTGGGCTGGTTAGCTGGTCCCACGTATAGCCAGGGACTGTCTTGTTGTATTAGGTACTTGCTCAGCGAGCGGGGTTTGTATGTTTAAGCCTATTTGTTAAAGGGGTTTTCCCATCTCAGACAATGGGGGCATATCGCTAGGATATGCCCCCATTGTCTGATGGGTGCGGGTCCCAGCGGTGGGACCCGCACCTACAATGAGAACAGAGTCAGGAAATGAACGAAGGGCGCACTGCGCATGTGCAGCCGCCCTCCATTCATCTCTATGGGGTCGCCGAAAATAGCCGAGTGCTGGCTCGGCTATTGCCATCTGCCCCATAGAAATTAATGGGAGCATGGGCCGCGCATGCGCAGTGTGCTCCCATTCACTTCTATGGGAGCAGAGCTTGGTAGTGGATGGACCCCGGGAAACCCAGGGTCCTCCAGCCACAGCGCTCCCCGCTTCGTTCTCGTTGTAGGTGTGGGTCCCAGAGGTGGGACCTGCACCTATCAGACAATGGAGGCATATCCTAGCGATATGCCCCCATTGTCTGAGAAGGGAAAACCCCTTTAAGACTATGCTTATGTTTAAATATATAAGTGTGAAATAAAAGCACTTAAATCACACTTTTTCCTGTCTGTGTCACTGATTCCTGCACAGCAACCAAGTGTCTACAAGAGCGACCCCCACAATAGATAGATAGATAGATAGATAGATGGATAGGAGATAGATAGATAGATAGACAGACAGACAGATAGATAGATAGGAGATAGATAG